>NW_008794753.1:1101212-1111812 GCF_000699145.1 Aptenodytes forsteri | reverse complement strand
CGCCCTGCTCCGGGCCCGGCGCCTGACGACGCCGGGAGAGGGGGCGAATCGCCGTCCCAGGCACCGGGAAGGACGCCGCCACCTCTGATCTCGGGCTTCGGCCCCAGTTCTGAGCCCACCTCTCCACGCGAGAGCCCTCACCCCCCTCCATAGCGCGGGGATGGAAGGAGGGAGCTCAGGCAAAGCAGCCCCCGACGAAGTTGTCGGCGATGCTGACGATCGCGGGGTCTTGCAGGAGCAGGCGGCGCAGCTCGCCGAGACCCAGAAAGCCGAGCGAGAGCTCCGTGAGGAACTGCAGAAAGCAAGGGATGACTACAACATGGCCACAGGTACCACGGGGAAGGCGTCCAGAAAACGCACCGTTATCCTAGCGACCAGCTTCATCTTCTTGCGATTCTGCTCCTTTTACCCAGAAAAAAATTCTAGGTTACGCTCCCGTGAGCACAAAACCTGCTTTCGATTGTTGCTCACAGAGCGGGGCGGAAACACCACTTATTTTGAAACCGCTTTCTCTCCCCCCTTAGAAGTGAAGTGCATGAGGAAACCCTGCAGAGGAAGCCCTGAGCAGCATTCTGGGGCATCCAGTAGCGTTTCAGCGCTCTGGCAAACCTGTGCTTGTGTTACCAGCTCTATTAGTCCTCAGAGTAGCTCCTACCTCACACGATGACATTGCTTAAGTTTAATATATATCGCAGCAAAGTACTACGAAACGCATTGTTAACCAGCGTCGCTGTGGCTGTAGCGTTAACTTCACCCACGGTCTATACTCAGACGGTTACAACAGCTCCGCTTACGCCTACCTGAAAAAGATGCCACGAAGCTTTTGGCAGGGATTCGGTTTGCTTACAGTAGTACTCCAACCTTCCAGGTGCCATGTCTTCCTTGCAAAGACAACTGGAGATCCAAGAATCCCAGCTTCGGAGAACCAAATCTGAAAAGGAAACGCTCCAAAAGCAGCTCAGAGAGCGAGAAAGTCAGCTACAAGCCATGTCTACCAAGGTACCGCCCTGAGAGTGTGGTGGGCATCGTCGTTAGGAGAGCCGGCAGCGGGGAATTCGGGCTTTATGCAACAGTTCCCTTTCTCACAGGCAGGAGGTGCACCTGTGAACTGCAAAACCGAAGTGTAAAATATTTTCTCTTAAGTTTTGCAGTCTGAGAGAAGAACGGAAACACGAAGAAATGATGGTGACAATAGAGGAGAACTGCAGTCTTCGACAGGTAAATTCGGTGCTAAGCTGCTATAGAAAATTCTTGTATTAGCTGCTTAGTTGTGCTTGTTTTAGGCTTGGGGGAGTTTGCCACATAAAAACCACCTACTCAGTCCAGTAGTTTTAGAGAAAATGCCACGTAATAACAGTCACCAGTACTGGCAAGGTTGTTAGTCTGTAGACTCTGCCCGGGAAATACAAGAAGCATTTGGACCAGATCCTGGGAATATGTGGCCAAGCCTGCTCACTTTCTTCCTCACAGTAACAGCTTGATTTATGTATCTCCTCAGGTTGTTACAGAACAAGAATCCAAACTGGCTGAGCAGAACAAGCTGATCAGTGAGTTACAGGGGACAGTCAGCCAGCTACAGGCAGAGGTTCTTACCAGCCGATACCACATCCACAAGCAGCAACGGGCCCAAGAGGCGATCCAGAGCCAAGCTGAGACACTGCAGCACAGGGAGCTGCGAACTAGAGTGGCGCTCGAATGCATCACCAGCAGGGTAAGTGCAGCCTCCTTCACTTCAGATTCCTACCTCCCTCTTGGGAGACACTTCAACCATTTCGAGCAGGGAATCTGAAAGCTTAAGAGACATTCTTGGGCAGAAGCGCAGTGGGAGATGCACCAGGGTGCTGCAGTCCTTTGCCCTCGGGGCCCGGCTTCCCTTTGCAGCCATGGGGCCAGAGGAGCAGGAAACTCAGTCCATTTGCTTCCCAGCTTTTTAGCATGCAGCTCTTACGTCGCTTACAAAGCAAACAGGCCTCAAATACCAGAAACCCTTGAGAAACTCGAGTTCAGAACAGTTACATCGCCAGATTTCTAATAACCTTCCAGACTCAAAGTAACAGGTGTCACCTTAAAGCCATTTCCTGCAGGCATACCTGCCTGGTTGCAAGCACAGAGCCCGATACCTGGGTAAGGGACTCGGTCCACCCAGAAACACATCGTTGTCACAGTACTTGCAGTGAAGCCCAGTCAAACTGCCCGTAATTTCACATAAACAGACTTTCCATTTCATCATTCACTAGTACTTTGTCCAAGTCTGACCATGTAGTTTCTATAGATCCATGCAAATGCCAAAGAATTGTATATAAAGACTAAACACACCTACTTTCCTCTTTTATCAAAAGTTCGAAAGGTATCGAAGCAAAATAATTCAGGCTACATTCAGTACGGCAGGCAGCAGGCCTCCCCAGGCAGAGGTTACGGATGAGGAGGTGCTGGAGGCAATGCAGGTACGTGGCTCTTTCGAACCCTGCTTCTAGCAGCTGGCAAGGGACTGATGAGGTAAGAGAACACTCTGCAGTACTGCTCTCCACCTAATGCTTTCCCACCTCTTTATACGTCCCTAATTTTCAGAAAATAATTAATGAACGGATGGAGTTCCATCAGATGCTGAAACAGAAAGGCGTCAAGGTCCCGTCGCTCTACAGCATCGACACGTCTACTTCATCGCCTACCAGTGCTAAGGGAAGGAGAAAGAGTCCTGCAAGGTAGCATCTTTTAACGCCTGAAAAGCAGCCCTAACGGCTGAGTCAGAATACGTCGCCAACTTCAGGCTCCTGTTCCTTGGTTTTGAGATGGTGACTTACTAACAAATTAAACTCATTTTACTGAAATCAAGTTCTGCGGGAATATCTAATTCAATTGTTTCAACCGACTCAGAGCACAATTCACTATAAATCATTGGTCTGTAGAAACATTCGACTTCACAGGGAAGCCTGAAGCACTACTAAGGACTGCTTGGCTACAAGTAGCTAGAAAGCGTTAAGTTACCATTTTTGCAGTATACAATAGCTGCTTTGGCAAGTTTGTACAGTTACATGACTGGAAAATTCACCAATGCCAACACAAGTGACAGTGACGTATGACTGCAAGAACTGTTTTATTTTTCCATTCAATATGCAAGTCCCAACATGTGAACGTATTTGACACGGTATCTAGAAGTTCAGTTAGAGCTCTCTCTCATTTTTAACAGAAAAAAGTCAATCTGTAGGTCACCCTAGCTTATGGAGAGGTTTGCATTCATACAGGTAGTAGCCTGGATGTAAAAGTCACCCACAGGCTTATTGGACAAAAATTAGAACCACTCCAGCTACCTGTATTTTGGAAGGTGTCCCCAACACTCTTCGTGTGGCAGTGTGACAGAAAGCCCCAGGAGGGTCATGCTGGGCAAGAGTGCTTATATTCTGGGGAGACAGGGAGCTTTAGTAGTGTCGATGTAAGGCAGCATTAGCCCTCTGAACAGAACTGAACTTCACGACCAAGAATAAAGTCAGTGCTTGATCAACAGTAACGCAATGGGTACACAAGGTCACTACAACTGGCATTTCCACAAGGATGGATGATGGCTCTGAAAGGTGCTGGGACACACAAACCCCTGCAGTCAATGCAACTGACTTCACTTAAAAACGGAAGCTGTGGTTTCTGTGTTCAGGCATTAACATCACTTTAAAACTCATTCCTCAAGTTCCGACAGCAATTAAATTTTCACAATTACTCCGGATATAAAAATAGTATTATGCAGAATGAGATGTTAGCAAAGTAGTTTTGCATTCTGACTTCAGTACTGGTACATAGCACGTGACTTAGTCTCAATGCTGTCACCTACTGGATTTCTCAGTTTAGCTGCCAAAATAATAATCCAGCTGAAACATACCAGGAAGAAATAGTGATCTTACAGAAAAATACGACAGCACTCATTTTATAAATGCTAAGATGTCATAATGATTTTCTCTACAAGTTAACGCATTCTGACTTCAAATACCTTCTCTGCCTTTAAGTTCACATTTGAAGATGCTGTTATCTCTACCTAGTCAGAATGCTGATGACTTTCTGTTAAGGCTGAAAGAATGCAATACTCCTTGCCGTAGCTTGATCAAACTTTGAAGTTTTCACATACCCAGGCAGGATGCACTGCACCTTTTCTTTAAAAAAAGCAAACCACCTCACTGTGTATGAGTTGCATTGTTGAATACGGAAAAAAAAAAAAAAAAAAGAAAATTGAGTAATTTTCTTAGCTTTGCTAGCTGCTAACGTATTACAGTCAGAAGAGAGGAAACTGTGGTTAGGTCCGTTTTTGAAGGATAAAGTACTTTCAAGTTTCCATCCGTGTCCACCACTCGAACCTGCTCCACTACCAATGGAAAATTCATCGGCTGTACATTTTGGCTGGGGTTCAAATTCCCTGGTCCACAAAGAGCATCAGATTCGTTATCCGAGCCCGAATCTTCCTTATTTTCCAAGGTAAATCTGTTCAGTTCTGCAATTTTCTGTTAAAAGCAAAATACAGAAAACAAGATTAATTCTGCAGCTAAGCCCTCAGAGCAACTCCAGGTTGCTTCCAAGGTGTGGCACTGGCCAGCCTCTGGAGGAACGTCTGCCTGAAAACATTCTTCAGTGGGTTAGAATCTTTCAGGAAACCGAAAGGGCTTTTGATGTTATCACCGCTGTGCTCTCCAGGAGGCCCCGCTCCTTCTGAACAGTTTAATTTTTTGCGTTTATCACAGAACTCGGGCTTTGTCAAAGCACTGGATTCTAAGCAACAAGAGCCTGCTGTAGGATTGCCACCGACGAGTTTGCTTTCGGACCGTTTGAAATTGTCCCTGTTACCACCTTGTGTCCATGTTGTGGTTTAACCCAGCAGGCAGCTGAACACCACACAGCCGTTCGCTCACTCCTCCCCCAGTGGGATGGGGGGGAGAATTGGGGGAAAAAAAAAAAAGTAAAATTCGTGGGTTGAGATAAAGACAGTTTAATAGGACAGAAAAGGAAGGGAAAATAATAATAATAATAATGATGATCAAAGAATATAGAAAATAAGTGATGCACAATGCAATTGGCTCACCACCCGATGCCCAGCCAGTTCCTGAGCAGCAGTCGCCGCCCCCCGGCCAACTCCCCCCGGTTTATATACTGAGCATGAGTCGTATGGTATGGAATAGCCCTTTGGCCAGTTTGGGGCAGCTGTCCTGGCTGTGCCCCCTCCCAGCTTCTCGCTGGCAGGGCATGAGAAGCTGAAAAGTCCTTGACTAGTGTAAGCACTGCTCAGCAACAACTAAACCATCAGTGTGTTATCAACATTATTCTCATGCTAAATCCAAAACACAGCACTGTACCAGCTACTAGGAAGAAAATTAACTCTATCCCAGCGAAAACCAGGACAGTCAACTACACAAATCAGTTAGCCTTCACCAATGTGTCCTAAAGGTTATGTTAACCGGACAAGAAAATATACATTTATCTTGCAAAATATTTAACAGCATACTATCCTGTACTCACCACATACCAAGTTTTACCCTTTCCAGTAAGAAAGCTTTAATTAGAAGAAAGCATGTTGAATGGCATTTAATGAGACTGTCCTGCTGCTAATACAGTATCTGAAAGATAATTCTGTAATAACGATAGGACCAAGCAAGCTAATCGTCAGGCAGGCTGAGGTGAGAAATCTCCCTAAAAGAATTTATTGGCAGCAATTGAAGCCGTAAGATCACTAACAAGGGGAAGGTGTTGAAAGTCAAACCATAAATTTCCAGTTGTGGTAACACAACGTTATTCACCCTGGTGAGTTTTGAGGTCTGCCAGTTAGTCGGGATACAAGAATATAAAAACCTTCTGCGATACAGCAAGAATGGAAGAGTAAGTGAAGGAGAGGGAAAAATAATAATACTAAAATAAAAATCAACTTCTGTATTCTTCTCAATACATGTGAGCAATTAAATGTTTTGTTAAGAAGCACACCAAGAACAGACAGGATTGTTTTACTGAACTACTTACCAGAATTAGCGTGTCCATGACATCTTTGCAGATGTGTAAACTGGTATCGCTTGTCACTTCCAGAAATAGATTACGGGTGTCTCTACTAATCTGTAAGAATTTCACAGGTAAAGGCAAGTAAGGAATCAGAGCGTACTCGCCCACGGTCACTTGGCAACATTTCAATACACAAACTGAAAGAAAGACTTTTATTCAGTTCAACTGGAGGCAAAGTACTGCCTTTCTTTACAAGTCAAAAACCATATTCGTGCCCCTCAATAAAGCCATCTCCGCAAAGGCAGACTGGTGCCTTTGGAATAGCTCGCCAGAGCTTTACAGATTTACAAAGGTAAAAATGTAACTTCAAGATCCAGCTCAATCTGACAGTCTAGCAGAGAAGATTCAGGCTTTGAAGATTTATATTTGGAATGCAATCACAAGTTTCACAGAACTGCACGTATCTTTGAATCTGGAGTTAAATCTCTCTCAGTAGAAAGAAACACTGTTTAATTCTGATTAACGTATTAACGTATTAATTCTGATTAACATATTTCCACTAACAGAGAGTACCTTTGTTTTCTCACTATTGGTTATTGGTGGGAAAGAAATCACAATGCCTTCGGCATCCACGAGACATGGGTAGTTATCTTTGCCATCCAATAACTGGAGATACCTGCCATGAAAAACAAAGAAGCAAAAAGCGAGCAACTGAAACAGCAGCTGGACACAACGGCAGAAAATTGTAACATATTTCCACTAACAGAGAGTACCTTTGTTTTCTCACTATTGGTTATTGGTGGGAAAGAAATCACAATGCCTTCGGCATCCACGAGACATGGGTAGTTATCTTTGCCATCCAATAACTGGAGATACCTGCCATGAAAAACAAAGAAGCAAAAAGCGAGCAACTGAAACAGCAGCTGGACACAACAGCAGAAAATCAGGACAAAACCGAATTAGTGTGTTCCTGATCTACCACGTAGCAAAAACAGAAGTCAGAGCACTAAAATTCAGCAAAACGGTATCATAGTGATACAGCTGAGGAAGGCCACCAGCTGCAGGAATTGATGGGCTGGAACCATAAAGTAACCTACATTTTAATATCCACGCTGTCAAAGTAGATAGACATGCTTCTAGTGCTTTCAGAGATCCCAGTGCTCAAACAGGAAAATCCGAGTCCACTGTCTGATTCTTCCAGACAGCTTACTTAATTTTCCCTCTTACTTACTATGGCGATATACAGTTCTCCCATCATGTACTTGGCAAATTTCCCCAAGTCATACGAGCGACAGATATGAGCGGTGATCTCTGCATGAGCAGTAAACAGAATAGGGCAGTACCACACCCTGCTTTGTCGTCCATCTGTTACCACGTGCAGATTTACCGCACCTCTGATTTGCTTAGTTTATTGAATGTGCACAACATACGCTTCATTCCTCCTTGTTTCCTTTCTATTTGCTATTCTAAATATATCTGTCACCTCTAAGAATAATTCGTATGACCAGAATTTACTCTTGATGCAGCTGGAAGTAACAGAAGGCACTCATCATCCTCATTTCACACCAGGTTACTCTTTACCTATAAATTCAGCTCAGTGTTTTTCATCTCAACTCCTAAAAGCTCGCGCTGGGTTTGTTAACCCCATCGCCATTACAGAACATGCTTCATAATACATTTGAGCACATTTTCTTCAGTGCTGTTTTTCCATACAAGTTACCAAAATTCACATGAAGAAAACCCACAAAAGGTCAGTATACTGACTTGTGCAACCCAGAAACATTCTGACGCTTCTTCTGTTTCCTCTGCTCCTCAGCTTCTGACTGCAGCTGACGGAGAAGATCCTTTGCCTTGATCTCCTTTCGACCCAGGGGCATTATCTACACCATACAAGAAAACAAAGGTTTGAGTTTAAGAGTGACTCAAAGACCAGGGTTGTTAAAACTCTCCTGTAAGCAAGACAATAATTAAAACCATACTTCTGTATGCTGTCATTCCTAACACCTTATTTGGTATGGGAATACACTTTCTATTTCACATGGACTGCTATGATCACAGGGAGTTTAAACCTCTGCGTGAGCTCCAACACCCACTTGAAAAACAGGCTCATTTGCTAGTACTAAATCAGGCGTGGACAGTTTCCTTAGCCAGTTCCTTCACTGTCGTTACCCCCTGAATAATGTGAAAACCTGCTGTCTCGTAGCAGAAGCCATGGACGAAAGGCTTTGTGAGCCATCAGGAAAACGAAGAATTCATTCCCAAGGACCAGGCCACGTGCACAGAACAGTTGCAAACACAAGGTGTCTAGAGAGCAGAATGCCACAAAAACTTTGGGTCAGCCCCAAAGAGTCAGAATATCCTGACTGTTCAGTCCTCCAACGAGGTGGGTTCTGGAGGCAGGATATCAATGGACAGACTGAAATAGGCCTAAATAAATAAGGATGACAAATTTGAAGTATCATTTTTGTATTCTGGATTGAAGTTACAAGTACAGTCTAAGAGCTTGTCACACAAATATACTGCAAGCTTTTTTTTTTCCCCCTCTCTTCTTTGAAAGCAGCAACATAAACAACTCAAGACTGGGTAAATAAACAGAACCTGAGTTGATTTTAATTAGGTTACCTTGAAGGCTGCTGCCATTCGAGGTGCACTCATACGACTGAGCACCTGCCTTGCTGTATGACACTCCAGGCACATCCTAACGTATACGGACCTCCAGGGAACGTTAAGATGGTAAGACCACAACGCAGGAGAAAGGGTCAACACTGAAACACCAATACCTCAGTCACCCTAAGCCAAGGTACACATTAAGCAAGATCAGAATGTTTGTAGAGAAAAAAAAAAACCCAAACCCTGCATCTGCTTTCCATGATTACTTTAAGTCCTCAGACAGATGCACTCATAACTGGTCCTGGAGTAATACTAGGCAGCTCTGTGAGGCTTGTTCAAGCAGGCTTTGTTACAGCAGGATAGCAAGAAAGTTAGCACAGCTTCGAAATTAAAGTTCCTGGAGTTAGTTTTACGAGCATCTACAGGGTAAAAAAAAAAATTCTTTCCATTCTACACAGTTCCAGAAAGCAAAAGGAAAAAAATTGGAAGGGCCCACCAGTGCCACTGGCCCTACCTTCAGTTCATCAGGAGGCTGAACATCATATACCAGAGGACCTTTGATCAACTGCAAGTCGTGGGTGGCAATTGTGGCTGCTGTCCGCTTTTCACAGATGTCTTCGTGCAGTTTAGTCTAAAATGTAAAAGAATGCCATCAAAATATATCAAAAACATCAACATGATTTATTCCTCCAAGGGTTCAGATCCTTCTATATTTAGTGTTTGCAGCATTATCAGCTAGTTGAGTAACCCTTTTGCATTAAATGGAGCCCTTCTCTTCACCCGCAAAATAATTTTATCTGGATTACAAACCAAACATAAAGATAGTGAAGGACAGCACGCGACATGTTTCTCAACAGGGAGATAAACAGGTTTAAATCAGAGAACAATCACAAGTACGTGAGTCTCATAATCCGAAAGAAGCTAACACCTGCCATCGAACGGACAGGCGAGCAGTACGCCAGGTGAAAGATACTTTGGTTGGAAGGTTAGGCGTGCAAGACAGTTTTAGCTCACATTAGGGAACCTGGAGCCAAACCAAGGTACGTTGGTACCGTGGAGGTGGGTTTACTACTGGTTCTGAACAGGTTCCACGGCACTAACAAGCTGTTGTTACAGAGGCAACGCAAATGCGCGTGCGTTCATCGCCCTCTCGTGGCAATATCTAAGCTCCTACTAGGTTCTTCATGAACACCAGTCTTGCTTATTACAGAGCGACTAGGCGGCACGCCGCTGGCAGAGGCCACGCTGCAGTGCCATCCCGCTGTACCCTCACCACCCGCTCAGTGAAGAGTTCACTCCAAGTTTCAGAAACTTATCTGCTGGAAGGAGCCTAGAACGGTCCGTTTCCAACGCTGCTAGCAACGTTCCTGTTGCAAATGAGTAACACAAGACCGCAGCAATTACCTGCGTGGACAGGAACCTCTTCAGAGCGTTTCCCGCCTTTAAGTTCACTCCCTTCAGCACGCAGCACACAATGAAGGGTCGAACATCTTTGACGCCCGGGCTCGCTTTGACCACCAAGGGCGCAGGGTTTTCGGAAACGTGCAGAACCTTCACCAGCAGCTTGCTCGCCTCCTCCAGCTCGTCCTGCTCCCCATCCCTGCCATCCTTCTTCTGCTGCTTCTCCCTCTTCTTCTTCCTGGCCTCCTCTCTGGCGCTCTCGGCCTTCCCCTTCCCGCGGCCCCCAGCCCGCAGGTACTCCAGGATGGCCTTCGTCTGGCAGCCGTTGACCATCTTCTCCAGCCGCTTGTCCTTCAGCTGGTTGCCCCTGAAGTTGGCCTCCTTCAGCCGGGGGCAGTCGGCCAGCGCGGCGGGCAGCTCCCTCAGCTGGTTGTTGGCCACGTCCAGGCTCTGGAAGAGACAGAGACGGGGTGGTCAGCGATGGCGGCGGGAACCCGGGTCAGCGGCGGGGGGCCGCGGGGCCGCTCCCACCTTGAGGGCCGGCAGGGCGGCGATGTCGGCGCCCAGCTCCGCCACCTCGTTGTCGGCCGCCTCCAGGCGGCTGAGGAGCGGGAAGGGCCCGCCGGGG
>NW_008794753.1:1079627-1100430 GCF_000699145.1 Aptenodytes forsteri | reverse complement strand
GACCCCAGCGGGCCGGGGCCGGCGACCGCGATCCCGCCTCCCCCTCCAAAGAAACGAGGAGCCGGCCCGCGGCGCGCTCTGCCCCTCGATGCGGCAAGCGGTATCTGCAGGGCAAAAGCAGGGGCTCACATCGCTACGGCGCACCGCGTTTGCTGTAGCGCTGCAGTACAGACATAACTGAGGTGCTGCCGTGGCATTGCTTCTGCAGCCACACTCTCGCCCCACCCAGTACTGATTTCTGTTGTAACAGCTTGAAAACGCAGAGGTACCGTCCAAACTCGCTAAACAAATTTATTAAATAAGTGCGATGAAAGTAACTCACATGTTTAACATAAGTGACTTTTTCTCTTGAAGTGATAGCGATAACGTCTCTAGGATTTAAATACCTTATCTGCTTATCCAGTACTTGGGAACCGCATAATCTATATAAATGCTCTCTTGGCGCGGTGGAACTCCAAGCAGTCGCTTGAGATCAGACAAATTCCTGCACGCAGGGACGCTGGCTGCTCTTGAGTCGTCTCTGCAGTTCAGATGGACGAAAACAACTTGGTTGACATTCAGGTACAGTACGGAGAAAGAGATGGGATAGAAAAAAGCCCATGAGACAGGGATGACAGTCTGTTCGTCCTTTAACAATGATGCACCGTGATTGCTGGTTTAAGATTTCCAGCCCAACAGTTTGGAGAACTTCCTTCTGTTAGCCAGACCCTGCACCTGTGCAACAGTTTTGCTCTGGAGTATTTTGCTGGAGACTTCATGGCACAGGAACAAACTCCACTGTGTTTTTCACACCAGTGTTTATTTTACCACTGCAGAAAACACAGGTTGTTTACTAAGTGAAAGGAAGCAGCCCAGCGAAATCATCCTTTAAAAATTACATTGGTGGTACTACTGTGCTCAAAGATGCTCCTTTCACATCCTAAAAAATTTCCATTTCCTCACTTCTAAGTTGTTTCCAATTCGTACCATTGAGTAGTTAATATCACCTTTATACCTCACTTCAGAAGTGCATTTTTTTAGTCTAAAGACAGCCAGCAATCTCAGTGAATGTTATGCACTCTGAAATATTTAAATGATTTCTTTAAAATTTTGCTAAAGAGCTATTCCGCATTTGAAAAACAATTGCAAAGCCCTAAGCCGGTGTGCCCAAGCCCATGCATTTGTCTTTTAAAAGCTGTTTGACGGAAGGCTCTGTAATGCGCTTCTCTTGCTCCTTAGGTAAGTAAGGTGGGTGGTAAGGACAGGGAAGAGCCAGGAATCTCCTACGTGACAACTTCCTGCAGTAAAAAGCTGCCGAGAGTTATTGCACGGCTCCCTAAGGCATAATTACTGTGCTCTACGACGGAGCAAAGAGAAAAGCAGTTACTGTGCTCGCTCTGGAGCCCCAACAACTGCACGGGGAGACAGGCGGCCTGAGCACAGAACAGCAGGAAAGCGTCCCCATACGCAAACGTAAGAGACAAGTGCTACCTGAGGGAAAAATGCCTCCAAAGAGAAGGTCCGTAAAAGCGTCTTACGTAGCTCCCACCTTTTCTGCTATGCAGATCGGTCACCACCGGGAAATACAACCCCCACTATAATTAACAGTGTTTGTGGGGTCATGGTTTTGGGGGTTTTTTTATTTGTTTTGGTTTGGTTGTTTTACGTTCAAAAGGAAAAAATGCTCTGGGCAACAGCTCGTGAGCCTGTGGTCCGTTGCACATGCTAATCTCTGAGCGAAATCAATGGTTATTTTGCTTGCATAAGGAATCGGGCTCTCGCATAGGAACCTGTGTCACTAAAGTAGAAATCAAAATACGTATGTATTTGTAAATATATATATATTCCTAACATATGTATATTTATTAATATAGATATTTGGAAGAGTTAAAGAAACCATTCATAGAAAGACTCTCAAAATACAAGCGCACCGATCTACCTGTAAAGTTCAAGAGCTTGTAGATAGGCTGCACGCAAACTATAAAACCTGCATATTGCAAAACCAGTGCAGCATATACAGAACAATACCACAAATTCACTCCCTGGTAGCAAAAAACCCCAACCCCCAAAACTTCTACTTATATTACCACGATCAGTCATTCTTGTAGCTGTGGGTACATCGACGTGGGACCAGTTAATTCTATCCTGGAAAGCAATTGCCTAAGCGTTACGAGTCGAAATGTTAGGATTGTTGCTTGAGGTACAAAGCTTCATACATTGTGTCTTAATAGAATTTGTTCTCTTTGAAGCTATTAAATGGTCACACGCTGTAGTCTACGGATGTTTATTTTAATCAAGATCTAACTAGAGAAACTCAGCATTAGAGCTGGATTTAGAAGTGAGCTGAGAGAATGTACACTAAAGCAGGAAAAAAGGTCTAAATTTATTAATTCAAGCTTTTCAGGGCCCCACTAAGATTTTTTTCTTTTCTTTAAGGGGCCGTTGCTTGGGGATATATTTCAGAATTAATGGTGAGATTTTTAAAGCACAACTTTAATTTTTACAGTAGCTCCATCGATACACGCTCTTATTACGTACCGAATGGGACTCCTGTGGTTTAGCTTAATCCTCTTGTCAAGCGGACTAATAAGGCACTGAGCGCACAGCGAGAGGCGGCGCCCAACAGCTATTTCATGTTACTGCCTACGTAACGGCATGTCATATGGCAACATCCAACCAGCCCTTTAGCTTTTTTATTTGGTGCTAATTCTTGGTGTTCGGTAGTGCTTTGGGTACTGCTCTACTGCCTTTAAACCTGAAATATATGTAAAGGCCAGGCTTCCGCAGCCAAACCACTGCTCACCATGCACGGCTTGTGTTACTCCTAGAGCCTTGGCCGACCCAAGGAAGAGACATCCATTTCACTCGACATTATTAACGTGCTTGAACTCATAAAATTACGGACACCGGTATTAGTAAGGAGAGCAAAGTTATCTGTCAAAATAATGTTTCCAAGAGTTTTAAAAATGAGTGGAAACATTTTCTAATGGCCCTGATCCAATTCCTTTCCCTGCAAGGTCAATTAGACCTTTCAGCTGACTTAGGAAGTACTCAAGGATACCAGTCAGTTTTAGAAAAAAGTACAGTTCCCATTTCCAATGAAGGAACCAAGAGTTTTAGAGCCTAGCACAAATAAATAGACTTGTAAGCTTTCACAATGGCTAGAAGTTTGCCCCATTTTAGCTGACAAAGTTTACTGTGACAAACACATGGAAGGAAAAGGCAGCTGTCGTAAACACACTAATAGTGTCTTTCTTACTATCAAAATACACTAGGTCCTGGCACAGTGGCTAAACCAATCACCAAAGAATGGCATGATTCTTTGGTTTCCTTCATTGTACTGGAGGAGTGGACAACTGAAAAAGCTTTCCAATTCCTGACCCTACTGGTAAACACGCCCTAACTGAAGCAAATAAATCCACACTACAGGATTTGCAGTGGAAAAAACAAACCCCAGAGCCTTCCTCGACTACGTTGCAATTTCTACCCCCCCCCCTTTTTTTTTTTTCTTCTAGCAAACACGTGAGGAAGAATTTTGCTTTATGGAATTGTCATTTTACCCATTAATTGTTCCAAGAGTTTATCTATACAGGATCATAGAGGTCTTTCAGATAACTGAGATACACGTTTCGTATAGCCTAAAGTGTATTTCCTCCTACACGTGCACGCATTTTTCATTTCACCTTCTGCCAGCTGCACGATGTAGCAGATGAACGATGGTATTGCTAAGATACCAACATCATCATCACATCAGAGGAACCTCTGCGACTGCAACAAGCCTATTTTGCTCATTGTATATCCGTATTTTCCATGGTGTTTCCTCAAGTCTAATTATGATGGATTCTCTGTAAATGCACCGATGTAACGCAGAAATACACACAGGCAGCCTGCCTCCTAGCCAACCAGTACACACAGTTTAACTTGTGACCTATTTGTCTACCACAAGCATCTGATGGCAAGACAAACAAAAATTATCGACACTATTACTTTCAGCATGTTATAAAGTCACTTTTGGCAGAAAACTATTAGCAATATATTCTGTGATTATTACATTGAAGCGACCAGGTGGTGAAGTCAGCTAATACAGGTATTACTTCCCAAGCTTTCAGAACGTGTAATTGCAAACAAGTGTCACACTTAGATCAAAAGAACAAACACTTTTCAGCTCTGTCCTGAAAGTCTAGTACAATTTCTGCTTGGTAGGTTTCTTGCTCTTCCCCAAAAGAAAGCCAAAACACAAATGACTGTGGCTTTTGAATCTTAAGGAAATCCCTTACTGGATCTCAAAACCAGACTGTTAGAACGACAGCCCCAGGTAATCCACTGACCAGGGCACAGCCCCTGTGCTGACTGTCACAGCAGCTACCCAGTGCGGCCACGTTAACTCCATACTCACTGGGAAGTTGTTTTAATATGAGGAACCGGTCAAAGACCAACGTGCAGCCTTCCTTGTGCCATACAGGGAATGTGGCAGGCTAGATCTGTCCCAGAACACGTGCGTATTTCTAACATGAGCATTTCTAGGAGAAAACCACAGTGCTGCACAGACAGCTAACACAAAAGTTATGTACCGCAGTTATCAGACTAGGCAAGTACTGCTCAAGGCTGATAAACAGCCCCATGTAGTCAAACGAAAAAGATGATATGAGTTGCCCACCATTGTTAAATTAACTATTAACAACTATATGCCCAGTTATTAAGACGAAGGAAAAAATACTTGTCCTGTCATCGCTTTGAGTACGTTTTGCCAGTGCTTTTATTTGGGCCCCCTCTTGGGGTTGGGATCTTGCTTCCTATAGAGGGAGGTCGAGCTTTTGCTCCTGAAGGACCTGGTTTCCTTAAATACTGGCCACCTATTTTGCCTGTGAAGAGAAAATACAGATCATTATTGCAAGCACATCTAGTCCCAGTCTTGAATTTTATCTCCCATTTTGATTCTCATGATATATTAAGTCTGAATGACTGATATTAGCAACTACAAGTTGGCAGGCATCCAGTCTGAGGAGCATTTCATACCAGGAGTGGTAGGACTAAATGGCCAGGGTTCCTTTCTTATCTCTAGGAAACTGGTCAGGAGCTTTAGCTGTATCCAGGCAGGATTTAAGTTCCTTCTATGTTTCCAAATTCTAAGCAGTGGCAAACTAACTATCATTCTCATTAGCAAGTAGGAAGAGCAAAGTTCCAAAGAGTTTTGGTGCTGCAGGCAGTGAAAACAGCTTGTTTGTTTAACTTCTGTGTTCAGGAAATAAAAGGATTTTGCGTGTGCTTCATAAAGACGGATGACTTAAAAAAACCCAACCACCTGACATCAGTATCTCTTTGCTGGTGAAGAAGCTGCACAATCATAAATTCCGCCTAGCTCCTGGGTCTGAATTGAAAAGGAAAAGCAGTACACAGCACTAACTATTCAATTCATCTTGTAATTAGGATTAGATTAGCATCCTCTGATTGGACATTAAAAGCTAAATCAGGCTCTCGGTTCTCTGTGTCAGCGTTCAGGAGCTTTCCAGAATGTTAACTGTTTAGTATCACTGCTGACTGTTCTATTCACAGTCATACTACTATGCAGAAAAAAACCCTGAACTGATCAAATTATCAAATATGCCAGTTTCCCCAATCAACTGAGCTAATGCCCTCGTTTTGAAATGATTGTTATTGAATGATTTTGAGAATTCACTCCCTAAGTATACTGTAGTCTACACCAGCGTAAGAAATATCAGTTAGGTTACACAAATGCAAAAAAGAGCCAGCTTGCTCGCGAGGATGAAATACTTTTCTTAAGTAAAGGCAACATAGGAAAAAGCATAATCATTATTGTCATAAAATAACATCTTACCAGGCTGCACCAGAAGAGTTTTATTTATCATGGATAACCTCCGTTGATTCATTTTACAGCCATCTTTGCCCATTAGGTGAGATTTCCAGGCCTAAAGCCAATTAAAAAAAAGAAGTGATATTACAATACCAGCAAAATTAGCCAATCTTTTATCTAGCCGCTATGTATGCATGTATACTTTTTAAAATACGGGGAAAATGAGAGTTGTATACAGACTTTATGGCAACAGCATTTTAATCTGCTCACTCATAAAAGCATGAACACCTTATGACTTATTAAGTGAAATAGAAATTAATATATCATTTTTTTAATATAACGTAAAAGGTACATCACAATAAAAAAACCCCAGCCAGATCCTAGAAATTAAGAGTGAGTAACATTCATTTTGGTTTTGAAAATGAGAGTTGTATACAGACTTTATGGCAACAGCATTTTAATCTGCTCACTCATAAAAGCATGAACACCTTATGACTTATTAAGTGAAATAGAAATTAATATATCATTTTTTTAATATAACGTAAAAGGTACATCACAATAAAAAAACCCCAGCCAGATCCTAGAAATTAAGAGTGAGTAACATTCATTTTGTTTTTGAAATTTTCTTGATTAGCAACTGAGTTCAAATCAGGAAAAAACAATGTACAAACAACATGGAAAATCTTTTCATCTATACATATTTTAAACTGAAAAAGTGTGGGGATAACTACAAGGTTATGATAATAGTTAAAGCATTCAGCAACCCCAAGGAGTAGGAGCTGCTATTACAAGAAAACATGACAGCCTCTTCAAACTGGAGGCTCTGCGAAGTCTCTTACTCACAAGAATAATTTGGGCAGAAGCAAGGAAAAAAAACCCCACAAAAAACCACAAAACCAACCCCCAAATCCAAACAACGCGTACATTTCTCAACAAACGTTTCAGACTTGGTTACAATATTTTCTGAGCTCCTCACGCTGGGCAAAGCAAAAAGGATTTGGAAAAAACTTGTTTTTGAGAACAGAGGCACTACTCAATGGTCCCATTGAAAGGAAGAAAATTACATAGATTACGTATCAGCCATTGACATTTAACTGGATCTAATACTCAGTATAGAGTTGTTGGCTGCCTCCTGGATAGTCTTTTTCCAAAAATTAAATCATACGCAGAACTACTTAAATATGATCATAATGTAGTGTTAGATGATTCATATAAAAGACTGAAACAGATGCGTTAAGTATTTTCTGAACAAATTGCTTTTTATATAATACCAATACATATTTTCAATTGCTGAAAGCACATTTTGAAGCTGGCATGTCAGAGATTTCATAGCATTAGGCAGTTACAGGGAACAGCACATAGAAATTAGAGAGAGGACATCTCAACTCTCTTGACAATTATAGCAGTTCTTGCTTACTTTCTTCATGTCAATTTTTTCTTATACCCAAATCAACAACATCTCAATCCTGGATGCCCTGCTGGATGTGCTCAGTCTTGCTGCAGTATTTTAAGCTGCATAACGTCACCCCAAACCCTAGGGCTGACAAGCGAACTCACAGAATCTGGTAGTAGTTGGGAATTTGGAAAGTTGTAAGGTGTATAGCTGCCTATGCAGGAGGAGAAAGACCAACACCAAATAGCCTGTAGCCCTGTGGTTCCCATATACACCTTTAAGAGTAGAAGACCCAGGTTCAAATATGGTCCCCAGAGTGTGAGACAGCCATTATAGACCCCGGCAACAATCCAGGCAAGTTCTTAAGTCGTCAGGTACAAGCCAGTGTTAGAAGAGGACACAAATTCAGTCCCAGTGACATAACAACATCAGACCAATCCGGAAGGCAGTCTCACCTCCTCTCCCGGGGGAAAGTTGTCATGGCACAACGGGCAATGGTTTGCCACGTTTTCTGGTTTGGCAGCTGAAATATTAGAAAACTAATGTAAGAATTGCAAAGACAGGCTAATTTCAAATACAAGAGGAGAATTGCACAACAAAGCATAAAACTACCCCATGGCTAAACCAGCTCCTACCCTATTATCATTAACTGCTCTCAAAGAAGTCCCGTGTTTAATCATCTACATCGAAACAAGATCAAAAGGAACGACAGGGCTTAATCCGCAAGGATGTGGTAGAGGCTTTCTGCTCTCCTCACTCATCCTCCCCACATACATTCATAGAAGCGAAGCATTTCAAGCACTGGGAAACTCAGGCATTTATTCCAAAAGTGTTCCCTCCCGAGGATTTACTTAGATTTCTAAATCCACAGTGCAGTACCTAAATAGAAGCGGTCTGACTTGCCAAAGATACACAGTATTTGAAGGTCTGACTGACTTGACCTTTGAAGTTCAATCTTCCTGTTCGAAACTACTCACAATTGCAAGTCTTGCTCTTAATGTGTTTGGGCAACTCATCTTTTGGAAGGGCCTCACTGCATCGTTGACATTTCCCAAAGCTGTCCTTTTTATCACAGTCCGTCAACAAGTGCTCTGTCAGGCTTGCTATTTCCACCACCTGCAACAGAGCAGGAGGCACCCAAGAAGATTTGTGCTGTACTGACTAAATAAGGATAGTATTAAAAAACCTGCTTATGTGATTTTTGGAAGTTAAATCTCACTTTCCAAAATGACCAAGAGAAAATGAAATTTTGCTCCAGTTATTGATACAATTTATAATGCTGCTCTTTTCGAAAAGCACTACCTAAGATCACACAGTTGTGTTCGGAATTCATCTACCTTAGTGTTAAATACCTTATAGCACCTTAAAACCAGAATAACAACAGTTAATGTCTTGTAGTTGCTCTAGAAAGTTTACGCCTCACCTGTTTGCAGTGCTCACATCTGGTTAACATAGGGCAGTGTTTCCAATAATGGAGATCCAATCCCTCCTCCGTGAAGGATTCATCCCTTTCACCACAAAAAATGCATAAGCTAGGAAAAAAAAAAATAGAAACATCAGTAACATCACAGAGTGAAACTGATGAACCCTGTTTCTTCTGTTAGAAACATAGCTAACGTCTCGGTACACCTTATTTTCCATATATAGTGCTGACCTTAGGATAGGGCATGAACAGATACTATCATATAATTTATGGTAAATACAACTATAAAGCATTTGTTCATGTAGAAAGACATAATTCCACAAAAGCACTGAGAACAGCTCACTGATACTGGCTTTCATGGCGCCAGAATTTTCAAATGCTTTCTCTCTGCCCTTATCCTACAATACACATGAAAGCTACGATATATCTTTGCCTTATTTTATACTGGCAGCTGAGCATTAAACTGTGGCAATTTCTCACCCCACAAGCAACTACTCAGAAAACAAGTTGAAGGTCACACTATCCCAGAACTTAAAAAAATCAACATCTAGGATTGCCTGGTGATAATTCCAAATCTGTTAGAAGAGATTTTATTTTTCATTGTTTCAATGCTCAAGGTACTAGCTGTGATCTACTGGAAAAATGTTATTAACATTACTAGCTTGCAGGTTCTACTAAGTGCTTAAGGTGATTACAAGCTGCTCATCTAACTTACTTATCCAAGTAATTTGCAACAGAGGAATGATCATCTGGAATCTCTGCTGCTGCAGGCTGTGGGCTTTCATTTATCTGGTAACCTGTCAAAAGAGAACTATTAAAAACAAGATCACATTTTAATTAGATCTTGTGCATGCCTAGAAATACTGCTTCTCTGGATCTTAACAGCAAAAAAACCTCACAGAAGCATTCCATTGCCACAGCGGTAAACAAGCACTGAAAGACAACGTACTTGCAGGCAGTTGGAAAACTATTGCTTTAGTGACCTACAACAGTAAAATATGTCAGTGACGATTTTTTACACGTAGTAGATGATCTGCCTCAGGTTGGGGAGAAATCTAAAGTGGTTTCAAGCCAAGCCATACTAATTTCTTATTAGAAATTAACTGGTTAGCTGATAGTAAATTTTCTTTTGTGAACTTAATGGTTACCTCTATGGCAGGCTGAGACAGCTGATCCGAAGCACTTGGGCATGTTTTTAACTGAGATAATTCAATAATCCATTAAGCATCTAGTGTTTCAAAGACATATTGAAATACCTCTACATTTCTTAATACTATTTGAAACTACCTACCTTGATGCTTTGGCTTCTGAAAATCAGATTCTTTCTCCTATTGAACAAAGGAATTTAAGTCAGAAATTTGCTTAATGACTGTGATGCTTGCCAGGGAGAAAGAGAACAGATTATATCCTGATTTTTCTCTGCAATTAAAAGCTTAGAAGCAGAGCCAATGCATTACAACGTTCATGCCCCTGGTCCTACAGCAAATCTCTCGGATATTGAGGCAGCAATATTCTGAGGATGTAAAAACAGTCCTACTTCTGGGCACTGGGGTAGCTGACTACCTTTCTAAGGTTCAGATATAAAACTTAATGGGTGTGCAGTACAGCATGCTTCTGAAGGGCCTTGATGCACTCAGTACAATTCCTATACTCTAGCTGGTAGAGGAACACTTAGACTTCTAGAAACACTCTCAAATTTACCATACGACAGACAAAACTGTTATAAAAAAGAATCCACATTTTAGAGTATGTTTGGAAAAACAACCCCTCAGATTTTAAGCTGGACTGCTGAGAATGAAAGTCAGTCATGGAATCTCTCTCTCTCTCTCTCGTTCTTTTTTTTCGTTTATAATGAGATAACAGTAATGTTAATTATCTAAACCCTGTGATACCTGAGGAAAAAAGGATTTAAAAAAAAAAAAAAAAAATCAAACCCAAAACACCCTAACCTTTCCAGCTTGAACTTCTGCTTTTATCTCCTTTAGAGCTGCCAGCTGACCTTGCAGAACTTTTATTTCTTCCTTCTTCTGTTTCTCTGCTTCTTCTGTTACTGCCTTTCTCTGTGCCTGTCAAGAAATACTCTTTCAATTACAAAAGTTTTTGAACCATCTGTCACATAGAAGAGATTGCCAAACACAGCAGCATAGAACAAACGGTCAATGCAGTACAAGAAATATCCTGCTCGGTTAAATGATTGGTCTGCTACAGTAACACCTCCCCCCCCCCAGATTCCTCCCTACTAACCTGAAAGAACACATAGCATTTCCTCTGTGCTTATTGCTTCTGAGGCCAGCCAGCATAAAATAGTATATGCTTATTTTCCAAAATGATTGTGTATTATTTCAGAAGTACCATCTCTGTATTCTTTGTAGGCTTTATTCGCGAGAGCAAGTATATGTAATAAACTGAACACCAGTTTTCTACACTAAGTAATGTTAACAACACACCTTAAGATACTCTGCTATGTGTGTCATTCAATGTCTAATATAGCTATGAAATCAGTATATTGCTCAGTTGAATGCAACGTTTAAAGTAGCTATGTATGTTCAACAATCTTATTACGTACCCTAATTTCAGCTTCAGAAAGTTTACCATCTATTTTACTAAATCCGTCAAAGAGTGTTTTATAGAGAACAGTCTTGCGAACGCTTGCATCATCTGGAGGAAGGTATTCCAGTATAGCAGCCCTGTGCTTCCTGTACATATCAAAGATAATCCGCAACGCTACATCACGAACTTCATAAACTCTGTGTTCCAAAGCTCCTGTTGCAAACTGAAAAGAAAAAAAAAAAATTATGCCTCTCTCTTCCCACGTGTTTTTTAAGGCCTTGTCTATTAGTCTAAGACAATTATTTCACTGCAGTGGGAGAAATCTTCCTACAGACAGGTTTTTCCAAGCACTTTTTGACCCAGTGATTCTTTTTCCCATACTGGCACCTTGCTTCCTCACACGGTTGTGTGTTGTCACCTCCGAGAGGCTCATAAATTCTCTTTAGTAATTCACCAAGCACTCCAAAACAGACAGACAAGCCCTAATAAAACAGCAACAGAAAAAAACTTTACATGCTGTAAACTCAGACTCCTACCTTCATGACATTGCCGATGGTAAACCCAGAGTTTTCAGTTCCCATGTCTTTCAGGAGGCATTCCACTAATTCCACTTGACTCATTGCCAAGTGTGTTGGGGAGTTCGGTTTTAATGGTTGAACCAAATGAACGGGAACAATCTGAAGAGGTTTAACTTCACTACTCAGTGCCATTTCCTATAAACGTACAGAGAGTGAGTGTGCATATAGGAATGCTAAGTGAGGAAAACGAACTGTCTTTGCAAAGTAGAGTTATTCTAAGCTACTTATAACAAGTTAAGTGAAATGAAATAAGCCTTCTGTAAGAAGTAGCTGCTTATTTGTTACTTTAGCAGCCAGAAGTCGCTTGCAAAGGCTTTAAAGAGAAGATTATACAGATGTTTAGTCTTGCTTTTGGCATCAGAGAAAAAGCTACTGAGAAATCAATAGAATGTTAGACATGCTCAGATCAGTTATAGAACTGGGTTGTAAGAAGAATGTCAAGAACTCAGTCTTACACTGAACTGTATGAGAAGGAGGCAGATGAGAAGTGCCACAAAAGATACAAAGTCTTGACATTGCATCGAGATGAATTTCAAGACTGCTTCAGAAGACATATGCCATTTTATAATTTCTCATTCTATTTTGCAAGGAACCTCAAGGGCTAAATTCTGCTGTTATTCAAAGCTCAATGTCTATTTCTTTGCTGGTAGCAGAATGTTTAATAATCCGAAGCATCCCTTCTCCCAGTTCCTGTCAGCTGACAGACACTCAAGCAGACGATGGCGTCCTGCAGTCCCTCGTCCTGAGGGCCAGCTGCAGTTGTCACTGGGTTGGCTGGTCTGTTTTGGACATACCGATTTCCAGAAATATGCGGCACCTTCCCTAGAGAACTGCTTATTCAGGCAGTGTACCATCTATTAGGAGCGATACAAAAGAAACATTTTCCTTCTCTCCAGGCCAGGTCCCTCTACGAAAGTACATCTGTAACCATTTCTCATTTCCTTTCCCATTCAATTACAAAATCTATTATAAACAAGCCAAGCAGTAGTAATAAAGTAACACGTCACCTTTGGGGTTCCAGTTACACACCAGACCACTTCACACAGTAACGCTGTTAAAATTTTAGTTACGTCTACAGCGAAAGAAAAGTCTTTTCCCTCCATGTGTGGATGCAAGCAAGGATAAGTAACCCAGAGCCTGTGACCCGCTCCACTCCTGGGACTGAATTAACACATTTTCACACAGAACTACTGTTCTTTCTTCTAAATTCTACTGGAAAAGAGAGCCTGTAATCCTCTAGCAGCTATTCACAGCTGCTCTTTGCTAGCACTGAGCAAGGAATGGACTGTATCTTTTAAAACGGGCATCTTTTTTATGCTTTTGCTAAGCTGACTTTCAAAAGTTGACTGTCAAAGATGCAATCAAATCGCAACACAGTCTGAGGAGTATGTTGTACCTTCTTGCTCTCATCTCTGTGGATCACTTGCAACTAAGAAGAATGGAAGTGTTACACCCTTCTTGCATCTGCAGCAGCAGCCATCTCCCCTCACTGTCCCCCATAACAAAGGTGACAATACACGGCTAGAAAAATCACTACAAAGATACTAAGTTGGTGCTACCACTTCGCCTTCCATATAAGGCACAATCCTTTACAGCAGCAAACTCCGGCCCTGAAGTCTGATTAGATGTTATCCCCCTGTAAGCTCTGCGACATTCTTAATGCAAATCAAACCGCAACTTGAAGAAAAGCACCTACCTGAATAAAGTTAGAAGCCACGAGGCGAAGACGGGATGAAGAGTCTCCTGTTCTAGACAGCAAATTTGGAAGCGTTTTTTCCACACAATGAGAAGTTTCTAGTCTTCCTAGTTTATGTTTTGGTATATATTGGGTAACGATCATTTTTAAAAGTTTCAGGGAAGCCTGAAAAACCTAAGTGAAAAAGAAAAAGGAAACACTGAACAAAAATACCACACAGATCCCTGTTTTCAGGCAATACTGTAAATCTTTTCTGTAGCTCTAAAGAACAGCAGCAAGCTAGAATTACAGTAACACTCTTAAGGGAAGCTACTTCAGATACCTCTCTTCCAGAAAACATGTTGCTAGGGCTTAGGTGAAAGGCTTCAGAATTTGTTTTATAAAGAGTAACACAGCTCTTCACTTTTTTTTCTTTTCTTCTTGTTTAAGGCTTATTTGAAGCCTAAGTCTCCTTAAGCTAACTGTAGTCTCTCAAGTTGGAAACTGAAACTTACTTCATTGCTGTATTTCAACTTCACAAAAAAAACAACCAAAAAAACCCCAAAAGACTCAACCACACTATGCCTTTACTGCATCAGCAGCTGTTTCTCAAGCTCATTACTCAGCCCAGGGCAGTATTTTCCATGCTGCTGAATGCTAGACAGCACCCAGTCCTTGATCCTAACTAAAAGCTGACATTTCATTTGGTTTTGTTTTTTTCCCGGTTTGGTTTGGGTTTTGGTTTTTTTTTTTAACTTACTCAAAAATAGTTTTACAAACTATTTGTTTAAATTATTTAAAGCATGTTAACCGCACGGTTCTACAATTTTTGCTGTTAGTTCGTCACTGGAGCATTTCTTATCAAACATATTACAACTTACTGAAGACACTATGTCTTTGATGGCTCTCCTTACAAGAAAAATGGCAGCCCTCAGCATGTTCTTTAAATCATCCTTTGGAGTGTTTACTGACACTTCCATCAGCTTCTTATATACAGCCAGTAACGCATCTTCTCGATACGACCAAGTTTTGGAATATGCTCCTGAAACCTGAAGACAGAACAAGTTTCTCTCTTAGAAGGTCAATAGTGACATTTCAATATTTATTCAACATTTATATACAGAAACAGCCTCAAAAGAACATATGAACTTAAGCATGAAAACCCCAGGGGTTTCCTACAGGAATCTGGCTTTTATTAAAAGCATGCATTTTTGAAAAACGATGAGTAAAATGGATCAACAGGTCAGGCTCAAGGAACCATTTCAGGCACAGTAATGGTTTCTCTCCCTACAAAAGACAGTGGCAAGTTATGGGTATTCTGGTAGGATCCGTACCCTAAAGCAGTCTACCAGACACTATCTGCTTAGCAGCTCATCAAGTAATCAATCATAAAAGCTACAGCATCATATAAACGTTGAAAACAGACACCCATATATCCAAGGTAAAATTTTAATCTCAGATTTTTAAGTAACAGCTCTGAACATGTAAAAATCCTATCAGCAGGTCTTTGTTGACAGAGCGCATATCAAATCAACTCAACACAGATCACAATAATCCATGTGTTTATTTTGTTGTTCTTTACCAAAGCTTCTCCAAAAACTTCAATAGCAGGGCTGGCCTCCCTCAGTGCCTTCTCAGTTAATGGTTCTGGTTCCCCAGTAATGCCACTTCTCGGAGTATCGTTGATATACTCTTCAGTCATCTCTGGCTCAAGGTATGCAATTGCTTCATCAGACTGTTTACAGATAGCTGGAAGAGGTCTCTCATCATAAGGTAAAAATTCAACCTAAAAGAGAAGATAAAATTTGCTATTCTAGAAATGACTTAAATATGAAGTTGTTTCATCACTATTTGGATTCACCTCAATATATTTTTTCCCCCATCAAAGCAGTATCGCTTCACAATTAAGCACAAATGTTGAAGTTCCCATAACAACATCATGAAGAAATGGAATCAGTGCCTGTGCATAAAACTTACTGTATTCTATAGACAAGAAATAAAACACACACAAAATGCCTTCTGGGGAAGCGCACACATCTACAGAAGAAATCATCTGTTGATAGGAAACCAGCGAGTCATGAAGCTTTATTTGTTAAATTATTTTATGTCAACATCCTGTTAAGAGAGGATACTACTGCTACTAGAGTCAACACAAGACTTCCTTAGCTTTGCCAAAAGCGGGAGCAGCAAAACCTAAAGATCAAGATAACTAGATACTATGCTTTTCTTCCTCTCTTTAGACATGACACCAAGACTCTTACCCTACAACCACATTCCAATAAATTCCCTTGCTGCTGTAGAGATCATGTTGGATGAATCTAAGAAGGAGATTTATTAAGCCATTAATGGAGCAAGCAGAATTCAGCTTCCACTATACTGGCTGGGTGACCCCTGATTAGGTTGGATGGGGCTCTGAGCAACCTGATCTAGTTGAAGATGTCCCTGCCCACAGCAGGGGGGGTTGGACTAGATGACCTTTAAATGTCCCTTCCAACCCAAACTATTCTATGATTCTAAGATTAGTCATTTAATGTCTATTTGTTTCCATTCATCTACCTGTAAATCAGGTATAATCCCCTTTTGCCTCAATCTCAATGAACATTTGTAAAAGCTTCCAAAGAAATTTGGGAAAGGGAAAGACCAATGCCAATTATTAGATGGGCACTGCTCAGTAATACAGTCAATTTCAGATACTATATAAGCCATGAGAATAACCACAAAAGACCTTGTTGTTTTGGAAGGTTGAACACAAGATCATTTGCTGTGATAGATTTCTGCAGTAACAGAGGTGCACTACTCACATTTTCTTTGGGAAACACTTCCCTGGAGGTTGTGGGATGAGTCACAGGAGGCAGAGGGGACTGATGGGGCACAACGGGCTCAGCAGAAGTGGGATCTGCTGAATTCTCTTCCAGCAAAGGCTCTGCTTTCCATGGCTCTCCTTTTTGCAGTGCTGTGTGCTCACAAGGAGGTGAATTTGTAGCTTTTGTGCGCTGAGAATTGTCAGTATAAATTGTAGACTCCAAAGGCAATTCAGGTGGTTTTCGAATCTGAGAAAGGGAAGGAGATTTTGTAAAGCAAGGCTGACAATGTACTAAAATCAGAGTTAATACAGCTACAACTCTGACAGTCAACAAGATTCTGCTGCTTTCAAGTAAATACCAGACCTCACTCACAGACGTGTAATCGCTTCCACTGGATGCAGCTTTATGAAACAATTGGAAAATAATTCTGCATGGATGCATGTGTGGAGAGGTTGTAAAGCTTCCTGTTGTAAGAATAATATAAAACTGTATTTTACCACATTAATTCTGTATGGTTAGCCATGATGCCAGCATAAGCCAGTTATACCCCTTCAAAATATGAGAAAGTACCTTATGAATCTGCATGGGGTAGCCCTGAAATTATACAGAACATTCAGGATTCTAAGGTCATTTGCTTGAGACCTTAACAGTTTCATGTAATGTAATTTATGGAGCGCTAAGCATGTTCATAAAATGCCATGTGCAAGTCTTTGGTTAGGGAAATCCACAATCCAAATAGAAAACTTAAAATCCGTATGTAATTGTCATAAAATACCTGTGTAGCAACTCTTATTCCCTGAATTTGTTGTGGTTGCTCTGCCATTTCTATTTACAACACCCACATGATAAAGCCTCCCGAATCAGGAATAACAGTACCCACCATCAGCTCTGCATCCAGAAGGTCGTGGAGCTCCAGTTGTTGATACACCTTCAGGCGGTACGCTTCCATTTGCTGTTTCTTCTTTTTTGCAAGATCATAATCCTCTTTCTCTACAGCATAGCGTTTCTCTACCTCATACCGTCCAAGTCGTTCCCCTACCTAGAAGATGGTAAAACAAGCTAGCTTGGAATCACATTACTGTACAGATGTATACATTTCAATATCTCCAGTGAAGTTATTAAATCAAGCTATCTAATTTTAAAATTACTATTTTGAAAATATACTGGAAATCATTACGATTCCACATGTATGCTAGGGTCCCTGATGGACCAGTGGAACACTGTTCGGCTTAAGAGATAAACAGTCTTTCAACAGCACCTTTTGCAAGTCTGCTATAGCTTGTTTGAGTTTCTTGGCGTAATCGTAGCGTTCATGATGGACAGCTTCGCGCTTCTTCTCATCCAGTCTACGTATTATCTGAGCAACTTCTGGATCCTGGTACATGTCAAAAGCCAAATCATCCAGAGGTGAAATGGAGTCAGGTTTCCTGAAGATATAAAATGAATAAAATAAACTTTCCGCTAATCCAAAATAGACCAGGCTGAGCATACGTCTTCTCTTTTCACTAGCAGGGACCTAACAAAATACAGAGACTGAGAACTACTTTAGACTGAGTAGATGTTTTGCCAGGGTATATGCAAAAGAACATCCTTACCCAAGGTAAGTTCCATCTAAGGCAGGATCGTCGGATTTAATTCCTAAGTAGTGGTCTATCAGCTTCTCTCTGGAAGGCTTTATAGGGGAGGAAAAAGAAAATCTTAATGCACGTTCATCAACATCAAGTGTGTGTTCAGGACAGAAATTCTGACTTGCCACAATCAACATAAACTATGCAACTTACAATACTTATGTCTTGGGGCATACTGAAACATGAGGATTTGGAGAGGCTGAAAATGCAAACGTTCCAGTTGATTATGTTTTATTTTTTGTATCCTCAAATTAAGCTCAATTTTTGAGAACTCTCTTGCTTCAAGATAACATAAAAAAAAATTAGAAAAATCAATAGATGGCAGCTCTGCTACAGCACAAAACTAGCAGAAGAAAGCTGCATTCCATTACCCCAAGAACCCTGTAACTGAACAAGTGTAGCAACAGTAAAAAGACATGGATACTTTGCACTTACAGTATTATTGCTGTCATTACTGTAGTCTGCTGGATCTCCAATAATGTTTATAGCTACTAGGGCAACCTGGGATAGATTTAAAGAAAATGTAAATGCATAAGGTCATTACTTTTTCCATATCTTATGAAAATTGAAACAAAAAAAATTGGAACAAAAAACCGTATTAAAAAGAATAGGACCTGTGGTCTCCAGGGTGGTATGGAAGCAAAGAGAAGCACCAAGTGCTAAATGTACTTCATGCTTCATTAAAAATTTATTACCAAATCTACAGACCACATTGCACAGTCATCAGTTGTTCCCTTTTCTGGTCTGGGATGGAAGAGAGTCACTGCAGAATTGAGGCAGATACTTGTCTTTTCTGTATCAGGATGGCTGTACAACACCTCCGCTTAAAGCCGCATCAGATCCTAAAGACTAAGAGTGGCTTTGTAGCGACTGCAACGGTGTTCTCAGAGGAAGTACTTTGTCTTCAGCACAGAGCCTGCTGTGCAGTCTAAAACTCAGAATGAAAGGCAGTAATGGACCATGCACTTGACTCGTTTGTTCTGGATAAGTTGCATGCACTTGGTCATGATTCCAAGTCACTTATAACCTCTTATTTGTACTTTCTGTTTGAAAAGAAACCAAAAATAAACCCAGGAGCTTTCAACCAACATTTTTAGCTTCTGCAAATCAAGGGAGCAGATTTCTATGCCTGTTCTGTATGACTGAAACTTCACCTAGCTTACCAAGTAAGGACTCAACTCAACTTACCTGACCGTATAAGTTGTATTTATTGACATAATTTTTATGGAAAATCAGCTTCAGGTACTGGCCAACTGCATCCATATACACAGATTTTAACTCTCGTGCTTTGAAATCAGTCTTTTCATTGTCCGAGAGAGGGACGTAACTGAGAAGAAAAATGTAACAAGTAAGCAGGGGAAACATACAAATACACAGCTGTATTTTTGCTCCTCAGGTTAGTACTTTGGTAAGGTTTAAAACTCCATCATAACTGAAAGAATGTGTGCTGTCATCTGACAAGAGTGTTCATCTGCGTCATGCCTCTTACACCTACGTCTTCAGCTTTGTTACAGATCTAAGCAAGTACGGAATCTCTTTACTGCTTGCAGCACAGCGTATCAATGCTGCGTGCAAAGCAGAATGAATATTACTTCCTCCTGAGGCCTTTCTGATTAAGGTAATAAAACCATTTAGAGCTTTTTGACTTACCCTAGTCTGTGAAACCTCTCTGACTGATAAGGAGCAAAGTATTCAGGCAAGCTTTCACTGATGTAGAACTCAACTTTGCTTGAAATCATGTACTGGTGAGCAAGCAACTGCAGTTTTCGTATTCGACACCTCTCCACCAACTGCAGAACAATTTCCTGTGGATACTGACAGAGTCTGAAAACATACACAATTTCTGAATCATCTTTTTAAAGATGACTTCACTTCCAACTTGAGTAACATCTAATTATGAAACTTTCCAAAGTTATTATAGTTTAATTCAGCATTACAAATATTGTAAAAAGAAACCAGAGTAGAGTAGAAACACTCTTCTCTTCACTTTATCGCATGCATGTGTATGTTAAAGTGCCCCATACCTATCTAGAGCATGTGCTGAGAAGACTGGATTTTTAATACTAAGCCAAAGCAGTTGCAAACTCCAAGACGACTGACAAAACCAAAAATAGTTCCCTTTTTTTCTTTTAAAGGGCTTTATTTAAATGCAACCCGATGCCTTTAGGTGGTATCCAAGGCGCTTTTTTCTCCCAGGATAAGGATTCCATGAGATTAAGGTAACTTCTTTGTTTTTATAATCAGTTTGGTCTGGGATGCTGTAAACTACTCTGACCACGCATGGTACACCTCCCACTCATTTTAAACTCAGTGCTTCAGAGCTATGCACATTCCTCCCGCTCGCAGTACCTGGGTGATCGCCATCCATTCACTGTCGGTGCGTGAACCATCAGCTCTTTTGCGCTGAAGCCATCTTCATGTCCTGATGAACTAACAACTATAAAACCGATCTTGTGTGGCATCCTGCAGAAGCGAGCTAGTCAAAGCAACGATGTTTCAAGCTTAAGCTAATCCCTGGGAGGACAATAAAAGAACACTGAAACACTACAGTCAAAGAATTAAATCCTGTGGTCCATCAAGTCAGTAGATAATGACCACAAATCTAAATTTTCTTTAACTATTAATGTTGGCACCATAAACCGCACCACGTTCTTATGCCGAGCATTTTATTAGTACTTCGTGAAACGAGGGTTTAGCTAACTTGTATAGCAGTTTGCCAATAAACTCAGTTAAATCTGCTAATCCAAGACAGAGCTTCAAACTATTTGAGTTCCAAAACACGCACAGGAGTGACCTGTACCGTCCTCTGTGTGCTTGAGCCGAAGGGAAAAAACAATCAAGAACAGGGTGAATTCAGCCAAAAGCTAGCTAGCACCTTTTCACAGCTACGCACACACCCAGGCTGCTGACAGGGACGGCAGGGGAAGGGAGGCAACGACGGGGAGGACAAGCGCCAAAGAC
>NW_008794753.1:1073789-1077059 GCF_000699145.1 Aptenodytes forsteri | reverse complement strand
AGCCGGCGCCGCCTCGCCCGCGCAAGCCGCAGGTGCCAGCGACATCGAGCGGTTCCTGGCTGCCTTCTACAACCAGAGGGATGCCGTCGTCGAGGCGGCGCGGAAGCTGCTCTCCGACGAGCGGGCCCCCAGGAGGCAGAAGCTGCTGGCGGACCTCATCCACAACCTGAGCGAAACCATCCTGGCCGAGGACAAGGAGGACGACAAGAAATGGTTTGAAGGTACGTCTGTCGCCCGCAGGGAGCTGCAGAGGGGAACCAGGTCTCACTCTGCTCAAGAGAGTCACTTCTGTCAATTTTACTGTTCTTAAAGAAAAGTAGTTTAAAAAATTGGGAGTCCTTCTGGCTGGTGTGATTTGGTACCTGGGCAGGGGATTAGTTATCACTTCCATTAGCATGCGTTTTTAAGTTTCTTTTGAAAACATGCATATTTACTATCAAAAAATGGTAAAAAAAGCAACGTTCCCTCTTACTCTAAGATCGCTCTAGAATACGTTTTTCCCCATTGATGTAGGTCTGCGTTTACAATCTTTTAGCAATTTGCTAATAGTGTATTGAGAATTTGCATGTATCAGCTAGCTAACCTTTCTTTATCTTTTCTTTATACTTTCTTTGCAAGTTCCCCCTCCCATTCCCAAGTCGTTGTTGCAGTTCTTCCTGAACAATTCCATTTTCTTTTCACAATCTTTTAGTGTTCTGTGTATGCACATTAACAAGAAACAGTTAACAACTATAATACCAGCTCCTGCTCTCGCAGCAGATGCTCTGCACGGTCCTTTTAAGTGCTAAGAGCGGGGTAGTCTTGAACCAGTAAAATAAAAATGGGAAAGAAAAAAAATCTGTGCGTACTGAGTTTGTGAAAAGAAGGGATAAATACCCAGCTAGGCAGAAGCACAGCACTAGAAGTACTGAGTTACAACACAATCTAACTCCCTTTAGGTCTACAGTCTCGTTTTAAGAACAAATCAAGCTACATGCGGTACAGTTGTGAAAGCAGAATACGAAGCTACATGAAAGAGGTAAAAGTCTGTTGCAGTAACTTATTTTCAAGCTACTACTAAAAGTCATTCTGTGACGACATATACATAAAACGCTTTTACAGTGCAACGTACTGATTGTAGAAAAGAGCCTCAGGCTGCTACAGGCACCAAGGAATGATTGGGGTTTTTTTTTTCCCCCCCCTCTCTAGGTTAGTAGTTTTATTTCAAATGTTCATCCTACAGCGAGAGATGCATATAAAAGGATAATTGACCTGATGGCAGATAAACTGAAATCTGTGAAATACAACGGATGCTACTTTGACAGAAGAGAGGAGGAGGCAGTCCGCCTGTGCACTACGGAGGGATGGTTCTCTTGTCAGGTAAGTTCAGGCCTTTCTAAAGCAGAGAGTCTTGGTTCCAGCAAGCAGTGGCATGACTTGCAATGACGTCAGAGGAAGGAACGGTTACTTGGATGCTTGCGTAGTGCGGTATCAAGTTTGGCAGGGTGATGTCATAGCATGTGTGATCTATCTTTGGTTAGTTATAGCAAGCAGAAGGACTGCGCTGGGGTGATGAGCAGTACGCCTTTCATTGTAGCCGTCTTGTTTTACAGGGACCTTTTGACAGAGATGACTGCCCATGTAAGCATTCTATCAACCCCTACAGCAACAGGGAAAGCAGGATCCTCTTCAGTACCTGGAATCTCGATCACATGTATGTACAAAGTATTAATCCAAACCTACCTGTTCCATGCCCTTCATCCTAGGCAGGAAAGGCGTAGCCATTGAGCGTTTACCTCGTCCTTCCCCGCACTGTGCAGTTAGCTCCGCTATGAATAGTGCGTTGTGATAAAAGATGCTTGGATGCTGCAGCTGTTTCTGGTTACAAAATCCTAAAGAAAGATTATAATGCCGTCTCTCATTAGCTGCTTTGTTTCTGTTCAGATTTTCTTTGTATGGAAACATACCCCTCCTTACCGCGTTATCCTTTGTGAAGACTCCTCTCTGGCAAAAAACCCTCAGACCCATTTTCAGGCATTGTGCACTTGTGAAGGAAACAGGATTTGCTAAACTAATTTCCTCAGGAAAAAAAATAAATCATAAACCTAGTTATGGTGAAAGAATTCAAATTCTGCCTGGCTCTAAAAGGGTGACGGAGACTTGATTATTATGAAAAAACTTATGATGGCAATATTGTTTTCTCTTTTGTGCACTGAAGAATAGAGAAGAAACGTGCTGTTGTCCCAGAACTGGCAGAAGCTGTCAAAACACGAGATGGAAGAGAAGTGAACTGGGAATACTTCTATCAGCTGCTGTTTACCGTGGATAATTTAAAGCTTGTACATATTGCTTGCCATAAGAAAACCAATCATAATCTCAGCTGTGACAAAACTAAAATTTACAGAAAAAGGAAGCAAAACCACAAGATTTCGTAGCGCTATCTCTGGAAGTGACTTCTGCTGTTTTCAAAATCATGTCACATGGTATCATTTTTAAATAGCTCTAGTTTCTTAAACAAAAATTTATTTAAGAGTCCCTGGCAAAAGAGACTTGCTACGTAATTCAACTGCAATCTCACAAAGCATACATTCCTATCATGCCTAATTCTACTCTCCCGTCTTCTCACTTACTACAAGCCTTCCTTAGATCACACTGTGTTACGTATAAAATACAGCTGTGAGTCAGAGTATAAAAATGAGGCCAGAGGCTGACACTGATTATGCCCTACAATCTCTTTCTTGCCATGACAAATGTAGGCCCAAAACTTACTTACACAGAAATGAAACTTAGACAAAACATTCCTTAAAAACTGATCTGAGGGGACTTGTAGGTTTGTGTTTCTCTGAACATTAAGCCAAACAAAGAATACTTCAGGATAATTACTTTGCTCTGTGCCTTTTCCAGGCAGACAACCACTGTATTTCAGGTATGCCAAAGGGCGATCCAGTGACAGAGCTGCTAGCTCTTCTGTACCAAAATACCTGCACTCATCCATGACCGCTCCATTTGCTGCTGCTCTAGACATGCATCTCCTAGAAGGAAGAGCAAGGCCATGGCATATCTTTGCTTTTACCACCTTTGTTCTTTGTCAGCTTTCCCATTGATTTCCCTCTCCTTTCAAGCAGTTTCTGCCTCTTTAGCTTGAGTTTGCTTGAAGCAATACAAGCGATGTTACTGTATAATAATCATGTTTACCATATTGCTTTTGTAAAACACTTCCTACCTCAGGTAACAAAATACAATTTTTACTTGATTTTTTTTTTTTTTTTTTTTTTTTTTTTAGTATCAGTT
>NW_008794753.1:1069451-1073574 GCF_000699145.1 Aptenodytes forsteri | reverse complement strand
CCAGTTTTCCCCCCCCCCCCTCCCCCCCCAGGAAAAAAAAAAACATTTTTTTGTTTTTTTTTTTTTTTTTTTTTTTTTTCTTAGTATCAGCAGACAGCAACTGAACTTTTAGGGACTTTTGAGTGTAAACGACGTGAATTTTTTTTAAATAAAAAAATTACCACTATCTGTCTCTGTATGTGGAGGCACACGAGTGGTTAATCAGGTGTAATATGGCGTGGCCAATACAGACTAGAAAGACTGAGCGCAGGGAAATGTGTTTATGAATGGAGTGCTAGCTACTTACTGCTATGTAAGTAACATCATTCATCTCCAGGGAAGAGCTCTGTTTTCCCCTATATCGTTGGTCCTCTTTCTTACCCGGGCAAATCGAGCTGGTCCACGCAGAATTGTACTAAGATAGTGTTGCTGTGGGAGCCATAACTTACTAGGTCTTGGAAATGCGGGAGCTTTGCTAGAGAGAGTATTGATTTACTTTAAACAACCAACTCAGTCCCCCTTCCAAACATTTCAATATGAGAAGTAAGTAGGTGCATTTTAAAGGCAGGATTTCTAATACCAATGCATTGAATCGATGCTTCCAGATTGCCTTACTGAATGTACGTCATCGGCAACTAAGATGGAAATGCAGACTATGCTGTTTTGACATTGGGGAAGGCATCACAGCTAAGATTGTGATGACAAACACCATGTCATCTGTACGGCACGCTTCCTACAAGCTGAAACTCACCATTTTACACAGTGCTGAAACTAAAATGAACATCTGTGTGTGAAGACATATTTGCTAGAAAGAGACGGTAGCAAATATGGCATTTAAGGAAAGCTGGGAGAGCAACTTCAAGATGGAGTTGTGCTGAAAACCATGAATATGCTATTAAAAAATTAGATTTTTCTGTGTTACAGAATTAGAGTGAAAAGGAGCCAAGAAATATTGTTGACAGAAACAATGCATCAGCTGGAGTGGAAATGTGAATAAATTAACATGTCATGCATATACAATTTGTTTGGCTTTTGAATGTTTAACAGACTATGGCTGTAGAAATTAATATTTATTTAAACCATCTGCTGATAACGTTTTCTCTATATTTTTAGAAATGTAGAAGAAACTATAACAATAAAGATCTGAAAGCTTAATGCATAATCACACTTTCAAAGAAGTATTATCATAAACTTCGGGTGAGTTAACAGTTCCTGAAATCATCTGAGGTTGCTCATTATTTTCTAAAGATGCAGACCAAAATAACAAGTTTGGTGGACTGACCCATATCCTTAGCAATCAATACTTGTTCATCTACCGAGTCTGACACTGAGAGATCTTACTCCTCCTTTATCACCACCAATATATTTGTTTACAAAATTCCTATTCGTAACCCTTGGAAGTTAATTGAAAATACTGCACAAGCTGCATTACACAAAAAAGGCAATGCTTACGGCTGGTCTGGTGGGAGAAGGAAGCAGTCAGCTTCACATGGCGGCTGTTCAGAGAACTGACGTGATAAAAACGTACTTCCAGAGATTAACACCCCTGAACTCACATTGACATCCATGCATTTAGTTTTGCCAGCAGAACTGCATTTTAGAGGTTTAATTGGTTCTGGTTTAGATGTAAACAATGCAACACAACTTACACAACTGGGTAGTCAACTGGCTGCATTACTAACTGGATGCCACAATGGCAGACATCGCAGAATTAAAAGAAAAAGGACCTTGTTCTAACACGGTTTTCTTGGCTATTTTTAAAAAAGGAGCGAGACCAAATGTTCACCCTAGATATGAGCTCAAATTTATAAAAAAAGCAGTAAGAACTTCTATTTTCCCTGGTTTTTTCCTAAATATTAGTGGTAAAATGAGAAACTACAATTTATTTCCAAATCACTGAAAATTCAATCTTTGCCCCAGATAACTGAGAGAGAATACTGTATCTGCCAATTCCAGAAAAAACAAACTCTATCAGTTCTTCTCTCTCTGAGAAAAGGCAAACGCAGACACCTTATGTTAGAGACATAGCCAACCATCATTACGTGGTTGCAAAGAAAAAGAAAAAAGGTTTCATTTGTTTACAGTTTGTTGTTAGACAACATCCTCTTCCTCCTCCTCCTCATCTTCCTTTGCAATGAAATGTAGCTTCCTGAATTCTCGCCTGCTCATCGTTGTGCTTGGGAGTGCAACTGCTGGGAGATCCTTTAAGAAAAAGATAAAATCATTAAGGAAAGTCTGTTGCAGCAGACCTCCTACCTCACCACCAGTTCACATACTTCCACATCTGATACATGAGGCACCAACACACACCTCTTCACTTGGAAACGGTGGCATAAGCCCATAGCTAAAGCAGAGGAGCTTTCAGGGGAGCTTGCCTGAACCAGTTATGGCTCATGGTCAAAGCAAGGGCTGGCATTCCTTCTGCAGGCTTGAGAAGGTTCAGAGAGGGTGAAGTGCTCCACAAACAAATCCTCACTACTCCCACTAAATACCAACCATGACTCCTGCTAAATACCGATCCTCGTGAAACACCTGAAAGGCGGCGGCATCACTTGCCCAAAGTTATACAATGTTAAAGGCAGACCGGGGATTCAAATTTCAAGCTCTGCCCCTTGATCCAAAAGCAGAGATCACCAGAAAACAGCTTCCATTCCAAAGAATTACAATGATCACGATTAAGAACCAATGACCAGTGAAAAACTATTTTGACAGAATAACACCGTGTCTTTATGAGTAAAAATACCTATCTTATGGAATTGGAATAATAAAATCTAAACAAGAAAGATTTCACATCCGAAATTAACATGCCTTGGCAATTCATTTCATCTCCGAGACAAATAATTCTACCCAGGAGACAGGGATATGACTCCAGATGTCTACCAATACTGGTCAAGTTTGCCTACAATTTTGAGGCTAACCTACTTTTGTTTGAAGATGCAAGACTGAAGTGGAACAGAACTGAATCTGTAGAGTGCACAGACTGTCATCATCCTACCTGTATAAACTCAACATCTCCAAAGAACCGGTCCACTGGCATTGGCTGGTTGCTGTCTTCGTCCAAGAAAGCAACACTGTCTAGTTGTATTGGCTTCTTCAGGAGATCTCCATCCTCCAAGCTAGACCCATCTGAAAGTACACTCTCACAGCTGCTCTCTTCTTCACTGCAGGCATGATTGTGCAGATTTTCAGCACTGTCCGTTTTTGAGGGAGCGCCGCTTGATTTCACTGCACGTGGCTCAAGAGAAACATTATGCTCCTTTTCCTGTTTGTCTTCATCAGTCTCTGGAATGCTTTCACCTTTTTTCTGTTGAATTATATTATGGTCTCCAGGATCTTCTGAACGTCGATCCCCATCAGATGTTTTAGGCGTTTCCCCCAATGCAGCAAGGTTTTCACTTCCACATGCAAGTCTTTCTAGTTCTGATTTTACTAGACTGTTTTTTTCACATTTTAGCCTCTTTGAGGGTCGTCTGTCAGCTGCATTGCGTGAAGAACACTGCTAGGAAAAAAAAAAAGATTTTAAAGCTTACTTGAAATAAAGAAAAATAAAATCACCGTATCTCTTTAGCTGCAAGGCTGGATGTGGAACCAAAGGCCTCCATCAAGCAAGTGGCACCTTGATCCAAAGCTGCATCGCTAAGAAAAACAATCAGTAGAAAGTGCACACGAAGAGAAGAAAAGAGGAGCAGATAGCTCACACTAAACCACAATGTACCGTCCATCACCAGTGGAAAGCTACTTCTCAAAGCATAAACTAGCACCGTATGTGGCTAACCACCATTTTCATATTTTCTTAGGGATGCTGTAGATGGCAATTAGTGTAGCAGAACGGACTATCACCCAGTATGGCAAAGTGTCCTGCCGCTTGCTAGCGGCACAGCGCACCGGCTAAGAGCCTACCACCGGCCTTTAAACAGTAATGAATCCAAAAGCTGGCCCTGTAGCACACAAATATGCCCCCGCACTGTACATTTGCACACAGGCGTCTAACAAAGTGGTGGAAAGGTAGGAAAGGCAAAGAATTTACTTAAATCCTCCAGGTAATTCCCTCACGGTGATGCTCAGTTTGTAGCTGTTAATAATTAGCTGCACCCCCCACACTGTTACTGCCGGCCCCCCCGCCCTCCCCCCCAGCCCCAGCCCG
>NW_008794753.1:1056134-1069310 GCF_000699145.1 Aptenodytes forsteri | reverse complement strand
TCCTGCCGCCGTCCCCGCCCGCCGCGCCGCCGGGCCGCCAGCCGCCATCTTGGAGAGGGCGGGGGAGCCCGCGCTCGCCATCTTGTGGAGCCTCTCGCCTCAGGGGCAGCCGGTCCTTGCTGTCGCCTGTCTCCCGGGGTACCGGGCGGGCAGGTGGCCCCTCCGGGCCTAAACGACGGGCGAAGGGAGGCCTCGTCCCCGCTCGGTGGTGGGGCGGGCCCGCCTCAGGGCCAGCTGTGGGCAGGGCGGCCAGCCCCAGCCCACCGCCCCAGCTCAACCCCCCGCTCGGGGGTGGGGCGAGGCGGGTCCCGGGGGGGGGGGCCCGCCTCAGGGCCAGCTGTGAGCAGGGCGGCCAGCCCCAGCCCATCGCACAGGCTCAGACCCCGGGCTTGGCCCACATTAAAATAAGCTTTAGTAAAGTGAAAACAGAGGAGCTTGTCTCCGGATCTCCCTGATGGGCTGCCGCCTGGGGGAAAAAACAAATTCTGCCTGATCGCTGTATAGGTTATAAACGTTTCAGATCATTTGCTTCCCATTGTGTCTTCCTTCTGGAGCAATGCTAGCTCCGGTTATAAGATGTGCGGTCGGGGAGTTATTATTCAGATATGCCTCTCAGTTCGTTTCCACAGCCCTCAGGGAGCAAATTATGTCAGTAACTCAGATCCCTCTTTAACTTAAAGGATTCTGATCATAGCATATGAATTTCTGTGTAGCAAAGCAGCCCGACACCTAGATTTAAGTATGTAATTATCTTCACTTATTTTATTGGGGGAGGCGAGGTAGCACGCTTGCCCATTTCAAGAAATCGTAGGTACTGCATGCCCTGACAGTCCATGCCAGAGGAGGGACGGCAGCGTCTGCCACAATGGAGCCCAGGGGCTCTATCCATCACACTAAACTACAGATCTCTCTTCTGTTAATTCAGTACTTCGAGGACGCTGTGGGGATTTTTATAATTCTGTCCGACTGAGGGCACAGGAACTTGTTTCTTTATAGCAGCCTTTAATGTTCTTACTCATTGCAGAGCCATGCCACAAATCTCAGTGGTTTGGGGGTATTACCTGTGCTCCTCAATTCAACTTAGCTGATAAAATGCTTCTCCATTCATCCTGGCCTTAAAAAACATGAGCAACAATTTAAATTGCAGAAATAAGTGGCAGGAATGTACCTATGGGAATATTCAAGTAAGCCATTTTTTCTCAAAAGCATAAAATCTCCCAGTTAAACTGCAGAGGTTTGGAGACATGCCTGATATGTTGTTCTGCAATTTCTCTCGGTGCTCAGGGGTCCTGTGCTTTGTTCTCTGGCTGAGATAATTCATATTCTCCTCCAAAAGCTTCTTGACTTGCTCTACTCTCTCACAGTGTTATTGCTTGCAGCCACGGAATACAGATGATTGTTTTTATTAGGCAGTGAAAACTTACACTGTCTTGTAAACAGAAGAGGACTAGAACTGGCTGAAGAACAAGCATTTCAGCAGCTGGAAAACTTGGTGGTTGTTTTAATTTACCTGCGTATTAGAGCAAAGAGGGCAGGGGTGGCTAAGCCCTAAGGAGCCTCATGTGCTTCGGTGACCCAGCACAGATGTGGCCTCACAGTCTGTGGCAGCATGTGGGGGTGGAGATACACGACCACAAGCACCTGAGACTGTGCGGGGTGACCTCGGACACTTCCAAGGGGCAAAGCACCTTAGGCAGATGAAGCCAGGATGCCAGGGCTCCCTCACAAAGCTCCTGTATTGCAGTCACCACATTCTCCCCTATAACCATGTTACTTTGCGGGAAAGCGGTGGCAGTTTCGCAACTGCAGATATTGTTGCATTTTCTGAAATACGGCTGATCCCTCTCTGAGAAAACAGCTGTCATGTAGTGCGGAGAGCACCCTGGGAGAGGCAAGCGAGAATGCAGATCCCCTCTGAGATCAGTCCACGTCTCAGCAGCAGGCAGTGTCTCCTGAGCGACTTGAAAGGCTACGCAGGGACTGCTAACAGCCAAGCAGCCCTTAAAGAGAATCAGAGCAGCACAAACTATGTACATTAAATCCACATTTCCACATAAAAGAGGATTTATTTTCAACAATATTAAAAAGTGGTTTTTATTAGAATCTGTTGTCTAAGCAGGCAGGCAAAAAAAAGGTTTTGTGAGCTCCCTCATTTTTATGAAAGCTGGCTGGCGGGTATAAAGCAGCAGCTGATGAGCTTATTGAGCAGGAAGGGAGGTTCAGGCTGTGAAACTCGATGTGTAAATTAGCTTCTTGCAGCACTTGTCTCTGCGCCTGTCACTTGCACCAGTGTCCCTGTCTGTTATAATCCTCCCAGTTCATTTGGCTAAACATTAGTGACATGCTAGGGACAGCAGCCAAAAAAAATGTTGCCTGTAAACATACTGGCTATTAACTGTTGAATGAGAGGTCTATCAAACTAAACAGCCATCCAGCAGGAGCACTGGCTGGTCTTTTCCTGCTGTGGGAAAGTTATTTTTAGTTAAGGTGGCTGGATTATTTTTCATTAGCAGGACCTGGGGAGAAAGCAGGAGGAGGGTCCACTGCCTAAAAACTGACATAGGGAGCCTCGCTCCCTGTCTAGACCACACTGCAGCATCCTTCCTGCCCGCTGCCTCCTCGGCAGAGCAAGCGCTAGCAGTACGGATTAGTCTTTCGCTCAAGATTTGAAGACACAACTTTTTAGCGGTTGTTCTCTCCTGTCAAACGATGTTGTCATGCCAACTCAGGTAATGACAGTGAATATTGAACTGCCGATCTTGGGCTCCCAGAGGCACTGTCTCCTGGATGAATTTCTGATGAGTTGATATCCCAGCTAGAACCGAAACATTCAAGGCGGTCTGCAGCTCTCTGATGCAGCTGTCCTGAAGACTGCTGTCTTGAGTACCTTTGCACCACCCAAATTGAATAAGGCCTTCATTTTCACTACCGAGGAGTATTCACACCAGAGAGCCCTGACATAGAAATAATAGGGAATTTATGATACATAATGAAACTTTGTGCTTGCCATGTGAGAAATCTCTTTTTGAGTCTTGTTTTGGATCTCTTTTTAGTATCTTATCAAGAACCGAATGTGGAAAGCTAGTATCTGAAGAAATTAATTAACACAGCTGAGCGGAGTACACAGGCTTTGCAAGAAAGAGCAGCAAGGAGAAAAACTATGAAATTCATTAATGAAAAACGTTAAGGGATATCTGAGAAACAGAGAACCCATCTCCAGCTGGATAGTTGTAATACTTGTCTGGCTGAGGAGCTGTATGGCACTGACCTCCCTGTGACGGGTGCCACTGGAGATGCCGGACCCCTGCCCGCTGCCGGCAATCGGATCCTCCCCGCTATTGATGCACATACCCAATTTTCGCAACGATCTCTAGTGTTTGCATGGCAAATCCTTTCCAAAGCACTCTGCAAACACTAACCAATGAATTCAGGGCACCCGATTTGCCCAAGGTTTCCTACCCTTCCAAAGACCTTAATTGCTTTGAGCGGCGTTGATTTTTAAAGCGTTTCACAAAATGCAAGTAAATCTCTCCCAGCACAAAGCATCCCACTGATACCAAATCATTCCCAGTGCTCCAGGAATCTGATTACACGGAGCATGGCAACTTAGCCTTGCCATTGAAAAGCAGAACAACAGCTTACAGAAATCTTTTCCCGACTTAATTTAATAGTTGCTTTAACTGCAGTCATGCAAACAAACATCCTCTTCCCACCACTTTCTTCTTTTTCATGTCGTTTTGCTACAGGGGTTATGGTTTAATTTACATCAAACCTAACAGTCGCTTTAACCTTGTTCCCTGTTCAGCCGCTCCCAGCAGCAAAGCTGGGCGCCCCAGCAGGACTGGGCGCTGGGGCAGCCAGGCTGCCGGCTCCGGGCAGCGGCTCGGCTCAACCAGCTGCCAGACACTGGGGGTCAGTGTTAGACCGGCGATGCAGCGCCCACAGCCACGCGTGGGCAAAGCGGCTGCCGGCCACGCAGCTCTCCCCGCCGGGGGCGAGGGGCAGCGCTCACGGGGGCTTGCGAGGCTGTCGCGGTCCGTGGAGACCACATCACTGCACAGTTATCGTGGAAGAAGCCCGACTCCCTGCCCAGCCTTATTGCCCTCCTGCCAGTGGCCCGATGCCCGGTTTCTTTGCTGGGGAACCCCAGGGAGCCGCAGCAGTTGCGTTTAGCAGCTCCGACAGTCTGCTATTCCCAGCTGGCATGGATCTCGGAAACGAGCAGCTTCTCCCTATTTCCTCCAGCCCACCCTTTCTCTTCCCTGGCTGCAGGTAGCCAAGCCGCCTGTCCTGGCATTGCCGCCCTGTCCTGGCATTGCTGCCCTGCCTGGCTGTCAGCAGGACAAGGTGGGAACACCCCTCCTGCATTCAGCAAGGCTGGACTCCATCCAAAATTTGAGCCCAGGGCACTCTCAGCATTATTTGCCTAGTTAGATTAAAAAAAGGTATGCTCTTCCTCCATCCTAAGTGCCAGTAAACATCGGGCTTGCCTAGCCCTAGCTAGATTTTCCACCAGTGACAGGTAACATTTTGGTAAATGTTGTACAGTATTTAACATTGTTTCTTTGGGGAGATTAAAAATGCTTTGAGTAAATGCAACTCTCTTCCATACACACCTGACAATGATCGAAGAGGCTGTTTTACACAAGACTCATTAAAAATAAAACCACAATCCTTGAGGTCCCTTCCAACCTGGTATTCTATGATTCTATGATTTCAGCAGCTTAAATTACTTGAGCCAGTGTAATGGGATAATATTTGATGGTAAAGTTTATTGAATTTCCACCACTATTATGTTGCTGCTAAAAATATAAAGGATTCTTTAAAGCCTGCTTGGTGGTCTCCAAAGGGAGATGGTTGGAAACCTGCCTCAAAACCTGCCTGCAGAGATTGCTTTTGGGATGGGAATGAATTATCTTCTTCCCTCTATTGTCTGCAGGTAATAGCAAATTCTTTCTGCTCCCATCAGAACTAGTCAGTCCCTGCTAGCAATGCAAAAATAGCACGAGCCAAGTCTGCAGCTGTTGGGAAAGCATGCTGCTCCATTGATGAGTTATACCCATCGAGGATTTGTTCTGCTTCACAACTGCTCCCAAGCACGGGATAATCCTCAGGAGCAACGCAGGAAAGCAGGGGAGCATCCTGCAGGAGGGTGACTTCAGGGTGGCCGCTCTCAGATGTTTATTGGTTTTGAAGTCTTTCTACCTGTCAGCATATGCAGACTCTCAGAACCGCATTTGTCTGCTCTCCCCAGCTTCTTCACTTCACAGCACTCTGCTTGGACAGCAGAAAGGAGCAGAAACATCGCAGGACACTGCAGGATGGGGAGCTGCAAAAGACCGGAGAAGTGAATGCCTGCACGAACTGTGCACACGCCCAAAATCTGGGCTTACAGGGCAGCAGCAAGCACTGCCTGAAGGCGACCGAGCCCAGCAGAGCTGTGTGCAGCCCTCCCTTGGAAGGGACACGGGGCACTTGCTCCCTCAGAGCTGGTGGTGTGGTGCAACGGGGAGGCTCGGGGTGGGGGTCATCTCTGCAAGCCCTCACACCCACATAGGCCCCCGCTTGCACTGATTTGGGTTGCACTGGTAGTCAGCGAGCGATACAGATAAGGAATCCTAAAGAGGGACTGAAAATAGATCGCCAGGATCTTTTAAATTCTGTTTTTACAAAATTTTACCCAATTTTATCGCATTAGCACATCCCTTTGAACGCAGCTTGAGATGAGACTCACCTTTTAGCAGAGCTTTGGCCCACATGACTGTCAAAGCCCCATCCTAAACTGTTGCTCTGTGAATCAATGGCATATCTAATGTCAGAGTGCAGTGGCAAGTTTTGCAGTCCTGAGTCTATAAATATTTCTATTTGCCTTTGAAATGATTGCTATGCAGTGGCACTCTCCATCTCTGTCATATAATTAACTCTTGCTCGTTTTCTGTCACTTATCCTGTCATAATTCAATACATAAAGTTCATAAAGCCTCAACAATTTAATTCTTGGCTCCTAAGAATCACCAGTTGCGAGGCAGACGAATGATATCTCCAAGGACAGAGTTGGCCCGAGCAGAGATGCAGTCCCCACTGGTGATCACCAATCTGAGATGGAGAAGGCGGCTGGGCCAGGTAGCACCTTCTCAGCAGAGCAAAAAGCCATCAGCATTTTCCTCAGGAGGCATTTTTTTCCCTGGTATCTTACAGGAGTGGAAGTTTAAGCCACTCCAGAAATGTTATCACAGTTCAATAGCTCCCCAAATTAAAACAGGATAGTTACAGTTGAAACACCCTAGAGCAGGACCATGGAACAGGCCACTGAGGTCAGCCTCTTGTCAGGTCTCACAAACTCCTTCCAGAAAAGGAGCAAGCTTCATTTGAAAAGCACTTAGATTTTTTTTTTTTTTTTTTACCCTCCATTACCAGTGCCAGAAGTTACATGTAAAGAGCTGTAACTGTGCCTCAGAGACGACCTTCTACCTGTGGGGATCCTCAGACAGCATCTATCTCAAAAGAGCAGGAAAAAACAATCAGAGGCGACATGTTCTGTTCATGCAACAGCAAGCAATATTGTACCATTGGCAGGATTCATGCTACGACAACCGCTCCAATGTCCTAGAGTGCCGTGCGTCTGCACATTCATTCCAACTGGGGACTTCAGTGCAACAGGAGCGATTCAGTTATCAGCCCTACGAGGCTCCAGTAATGAAGCCAGATCTTCATTACAATCTGTTTAAGTATTTTCTACATGCAAGTATGCCTCCATCAAGAAATCACTGGTGGATCTCCTGTGTACTGACTCTTTTGAAGCAGTTTTTTTTCCAGGAGTAGTTCTGTTACACAATGCCACGGCACTGAAGTCTTCTTCCACCTCTTTGCAGGGTGTTCTGTGTGCCTTGCCATCCACACTGCTTGCATACTGTAAAGAAAGTGTAGTGCAACTGTCCAGACACTATCCTGGTGAGCAATAGCTGCACTTCAGACAGAGACAGATTAATCATGTAAGTGGACAAAGACTTCAGCTGAGAACTCCTTCACAAGCAGTGAGTTTCTAGAGCTCTTTTCTGCGTGCACTGATAGTGCTTAATACTTGAACAGTCAGAATTAAATAAAACCTAGGAAGAAGTCTTAGAGCTTAAAAGCATTCCAGTAACACAAACGCTGTCATATAGCTAGAAACTTGACTGCAGCATCTTTCTGTCCCTCTCCTTCCCTCTTTCCGCACCCGGGGCAGGTGCGTGGGAATGCAGACTGCTTTCTTGACTCAGACATTGATTGTCTGGGCACACTGTGCCAAGTGCCCGGCCAGGAGCCCCGAGCCATCGCTGGAAGGAGTGTCTATAGCCAGGTGTTCACAGTGCTCACGATGGCTCTGCTTTGGGGATGCCGGCAGGATCCGGAGCTGCCTGGCACACGGCAGAGATGCAGCAGTCAGAGGCGACCGTTGTAATTCCAGTCCTCTCAGATTCTGGTAAAAGTTTGCGCATTATAGTTTCTTCTTACCATGTGTCCTGGGTCATCGTCTTCACTAAATAACCCTTGCTGGTTATCCTTTTCAACTAAAAACATCTGTTCCTCAGATGTCCTTCTAGTAGCCAGAAGCTGTGGCTAGCATACCGGGGATGTTATTTTGACACTTTGATTTGATGTGAGGATACACTAATAGAAAGCCACCAATGAATAGAAGAATAAATCTATACGTTCCTTGCTGTCACTTCAACTAGAAAGCAAAGCTGGCAGCTCTCTCTTTGGGGAATCTGAGATTATTTGGACAAAGGTTTGCCCATGGGTAGCACACTTGCAGGAACAAAGAAGTAGGGTTCACAGTACGAACAAGCATCCTACAGCCAGCGTGATCAAAAGCAAGCCCTGAAACAGTGTGTAAACCGGGTTAGGTAGGAAAGATTTAACAACGATCAGGCAGCACAAGAAATGTATTCAGATAGTGGGTTCTGAGAGAATTTAAACAAGTGTTAGCTCTGTCATTTCCAGAGACGACTAGTGCAGGCAGACAAACTGCTCTGTCTGCAGACAATAGCAATGTTTAAGGAGCAGCTACTACAATACGCGTGGCTGTGATTTTGTCATCCTGCTTAATGGGAAAAGAAACTGAGTTCCTAGGCAGCACTCAAAAAGGCAGCTGGTAACTTACCCATACCGCTGCCGTCACAGTCTCCATGCGTGTTCATACGCTTGCCGAGGCTTGTCATTGCTTCTTTATGCCCTACAGAAAAACAGCCACAACGTCACCAAGGACTTCTGCTCTCGTGCTTAACTCAGTGCATTTTGATGTCACAAGCGTTTCAGGATAGATTTTAGGGTTAACAGCAGCAAATGGTAGAGCTACGCTGAACCCCCTGCTCTGGCCGGTTTGGAGCATCCTGTGCTGGGATGTGGGAGAGAGCAGCGCTACCTTCCAAGGTAGCAGCGCTGCTCTGTGGGCCACCTGTACCATCTCCTGGATGCTAGCAGACTCTTCTCCACTAGCATCAAAGCCAGCAGAGCTGCTCCTACCCTGGGTGGGAGCCTAGTCCTTTGCCATCCAGCATCCATGTCAGGGTGATCCTCTCAGTAACAGATTTCTTACTGCAAATGAAAGAAGTGCAATGCCCCTCATTGCTCAGCACACAGCTAAGCACCGGGTTCTCCTTCCCTCAAAGCTCTCCAGAGGCAAGCTTCTCTGGCCAAGAAACCCGAAGGCACATCAGTGGCTACTCCAGCCCCCAGATCTTGCTATTCTCCAGGGATCACATTGTTTTTACCACTGTCTGACATTTCCGCTGCATTGTCAAGGTCAAGCTCCCTGCACTCAATGTACAGCTTCCCCAGCACTTGACCCGTGGCAATGCTCTGCATTTGCAGCTACACATTTCTTACCGCTTCGTGCTTTCGGTCACGGTCCTTTGTGGGAAACATGTGAATTCCTCAATTTTATCTCTGTGCTCAGTAACTGGGTAAGGAAAAACCCCTTAAGAAGTGCTTAGGTTGCATCTTTGGGAAACAGAAGTGTGCAGGTGTGCACTTCCATAAATATTTCAGAAAGGAGTTTATTAGATTCTAACATGGCAACTGCTGCATTACAGATGCCTAAGACTTTGGAAGGAAGCCAACCACCAGTTTCCCAGAGAATATTTTTATCGCCATTGCATTGTGCTGAGCAGGGATCCTTCTCCTCCAAGCGCAGATAGCTGGTTGGGAGGATGAGAGGGGCCACCACAGTCAAGTTGAAGCAATTCTTTCTTCTGTAGCTTAATCCTCTTCCCTCCCCTTGATATACAGTTTATTTAATTGCAGAGACAAGATGCATTTCTTTCTTGAGGGATTTTGGGAGAATATTTGTAATCCAAGGGCTGTAATTGAACTCAGTCATAATAATTATACTTCTCTTCATTAATATGTCTTAAAGCTCATTACAAACTATTTTTGTGCCCAGCATCTTTGCCAAATCCCTAGAGGGTTAGAGAGAACTTTTTATTCCACTACAGCAGCAACTTTGAAGAGTGCTCCTACAGTTGCAGAGTAGCAGCAATAGCCAAAACCATTAGCTTGATGTTAAGGCTAGGGAAGCCCGGTCCCAAGTGGTACAAGAAATTGCCTGAAGCGCTCCAGCCGGCTGGGGACTGGCCTAGGAAGGGGAGCCCCCAGGCTTGCTGCCACCCAGCCTGTAGCACCTTCACTGCTCCCCACTGGCCACCCGCTTCATCCGAACTGGGGTTGTTCAGAGCAGGGACCTCTTTTACATACCCATGCCGCAGACTGAAAACACTGTTCCAAGCTAAGTAGTGAATAATAGCACAAAATGTCTTGCTTGAATTTACCTGTCCGTAGAAGGGGAGTCTTTCTGGAGCCATGAGGCATTTCTGAGATTTTCTGGCCACTGAAATGCAAACCACCGCTGGGATACAGCTGTGCTCTCCGAATGAGCGTCCAGGCAGCGGAGACTGGGGATGTGCCTTTGTCATTGTATACCCTGAGGAACGGATCTAAAAGTGGATGCTTTTCAGTACAAGAATGTCTATTCCAGATCACAAGTCTGCGATTAAGATGAAAAATTCAAACTCGTTTTACTTAGACAAGAGATACGAGGGATGCAGTGCATTAAGATACATTCCAAACTCACAAATCCCATTAACGCTGAAGTGAGGTCCCCATACAAATCCCAGTGTGCAGAGGGGAAAACATTCCCTAGATTTAAGATAATTTTAAGCCCCTCTGATGCAGGGATGCTGCTCTTTCAATATTTAAGCTCAGTCTGTGAAACATGCACGTTATCTAACATTCATTATCCTGTTTGTGCCAGCATCTTTGCCAAGTCCCCCAGTGCACTGGGGAGGACCATTTTCTTGCTACAGCAACAGCACTAAGGTGTGCTATTGCAGTTACAGGGGAATATAAATTTATAGCTCTCCTGAAATTGCAGCACTCCTATTAAAGCAGCCTACTGGCTATGTGCTAAATTTGCCCAGACAGCGGCACAGCCAGACAATGAAGGCCTGTTGAGATCCTCCAGAATACACCAGGTGCTGCTGAGTTTGCTTTTGGATGAAATGAAGTCCTCTTTCACTAACTCTCCAGCTCATACCAGTTTCGAGAGGAAAAGAAAAAAATTAAAAAGGAACAGAACAAGTGACAGCAGCCACAATAGACTTTCTTTGAAGCAATTCTTCCAGGTATATATGCACTTGCTCCCTAGATCTGCAAGTATTTGTCAAATAAATTCAATTAATTTTCTCAAACAACCATTACTGCTTTTCATTGGAAACCTCTCCTGTTGAGCTCACCTATGACATTTTAAGTTCTTATTCTCCAGAGAGCCACTATAACCAGCAGGCAGCACGAGCTGCTGTGAGTCCCAGGAGGGCTGCTGGCCACCCAGCCACAGCGCAGGAGACATCCCAACCGCCTTCAGTCTGCGGAGCCGTTACTCCTGGCTGCATGAGCAAGGAAAGCTCCGAACTGGATTATCAGCCCCAGGTGGAGTTTGCAGGGACAGAAGAAAAGCAGATGAGAACGTGCTTAAAATGATGAAGTTAGGAGGTTTGAGTGGCAGGCACAGATGCCTGGAAAATCACTTCTGTGTCCTGTTTTGGAGCAGAGCAAAGCAGAAGATGTGCCAATAGGCATCCTGGCTGCAAGGAGACCATTCCCTCTGCTCCATCACTGAGACCTGTGGCTGTACAAACCTGAGCTTTAAAGAGAGCCTCAAATCGCATAAAGAACATCAGAAAGCTCCAGCAGCACTTAGCTTGGCTGAGGACAGCAGTGCACAAAGCAACAACTTGGAAATAATTTTTGCCTGTCTTAATGACAGGCTTCTCTGCTGTGAGCAGCAGAAAGCAGCACAAATCTGTATGGGAGCCAGACATCTGGATTCAGACAGGCACAGTATCACCAAGCTGGTGCTTGTCATTTCTTTCTGAAGACGATGCGGAGGAGCACAAGCCGCACACCTCCGTTCCCGCTGGAGACTCCTCTTCTGCAGGTGAAACATTCACAAGTGCTCATCTGAGGGACGTTTACCCTCCATCACCTCCCCTGTCCCAGTCCTGACAGGAAAGTGGATCAAACCCATCTCAAAATGGCTGCACTCACCATGTGCATGTTCTCGCATTTTTCTTCCAAGCCATTTACTTCCTAGAAGATTTTTGCCTCTCAGTTTCACATCTTCTTCCAAAACATCACATCTCCCTCAAACTGACTTGAATGTAAACGATGCAAATGCAGGAAGGAAGGTAATTAGTCTCTGGAGGCTACAATTAGGATTTAAGTGATGAAATCATTTTAGATGGGTACAATTTCACCTAACTGAGAAAGGAAGAAATCCCTAAAGAGCACGCTAGTTTGGGGAGGGGTGGGGATGCAGCCCAGCTATCACTGCCGAAAGCCTGCCACCCTTCTCTTGCAAGAACTGCCTTACATTTAAACTGCCTTAAAGGCTTTGTTGCCCAAAGCAAGATGGGAGGGTGGGCTCAGGCTGTAGCTCAGCAGCTCCCAGTGACACACGCTGTTTCCATCTCCATCTGCTCGGCCCCGTACAAACACATCGCCCCTTGAAAACACCCAAATGCTCATCCCACGCCTGGCGTTTACCCCCCTGGGCTCTGTGTTCCCACCGTGCCCGACTGCCAAAACCTATTTCTGCTCTTGGCCACGTCTCACCTTGGAGTCCTGAAAGTAATTTCCCACCCTGGACCAGGAGCTGCAGCTGTAATCAACTGGCTGGACTCATATGCTCCAAATCACCCTAATGGCACTTCAGAAATGCAAATAAAAGTGGGATTATGATATTTTACGTAAATAAGCAATGTGGCAATCCCAGACTGGCTTGGCCTGCCAGGGAAATTCACTGGAGGGATATTAACATTGAACTATGTGAGCGTGTTTGCATGGAACATTTATTGTATAACTCTGGGCTCCAATAAAGGCTTGTATAAATTATTCATTTTGGAACTGAGATGAAATGCCAAAAACCCCACCCACCAAGGGACTGCTTTTATTACTACCAAAGATCTAGTCTTAGTTAGCAGCTAAGCTATTAAGACAGCATGCAAGGTAATTACGAGTGGGAAATGAACAGTTACCTCCCTGATGACACATGCCCTACGCTCAGGGCAGCTGCTGGTCATCCCTACACCAGGCTGTTCTTGGACAATGCAGAAGCAGGTCCCTGCTTAACAAAGAGCACAAGCTCCCGCTCGCTGTGCTCATCATAGGGAGCCTGGAAGGCAAGCAAGTGTTTGCTAGAGAAAACCACGGCTCGTGCAAGAGCATGGCATGCTCGGAGCTGCGGGCGATGAGTGGCCACCTTGCTGTGAGCTCGGCTGTGGGACCCTCTGGGGCACGGGCCCCTGAGAGCAGCCACCACACATGTGCCCACAGAGGAGAGTGGGCACCGCGGGCTGCCTCGGAGCAAAGTGGGCGTGACCACTGTGTCGTGGCTGGGCACACACAGCGCAAGCATTTCCCTGTACAAATCTGCAAAAAAACCCAGTGGCAGTTCCCATGGCAACTCCTCTTTTTAAACACTGCTGTTAAACAGTTGCATCAAACCCTCTGCGAGCATCACGAGCCCTCTGCGAGCATCATCGCGGGAGCATCATCGCAGGAGCCATGGCCATGGCGGGGGCACTGTCCTGGCTGCTACATGGGCTTGTGCTGTTCCCCGCCTGGCTGGCCACGCCCCGAC
>NW_008794753.1:1050783-1056025 GCF_000699145.1 Aptenodytes forsteri | reverse complement strand
AGCCTGGCTGGCCACGTCCCAACACCGTGCGGCAAGGCGTTAACAACAGGTTGCTGTTTTCTGGAACTGCAAAGCTAACATTAAGGATCCAGTTACCAATTTGCTGTTGAAAATTACTTTTTTCCACTTCAAATGCCTGCAGCACCCACAGTCCCAAGATGTAGCTGCAATTAGTCTTCCACACACCCCCTCCCTCCTCCCACCTTACGCCTCCCCCTCTTGAGTTTCCAAGAGACAAAACAAGGTGATGGATCATGGACAAGAATTTGGGACCTGCTGGCTTTCCTGATTTGAATGGGGAGGGTTGCAGGGACTCCCTTTTTGAGCTGCATGTAGCCTACCCAGGCCCCGGCTGCCCCCTGCCCAGCCTCACCTCCAGCCTGCTCAGGTGGGCAGCGGGATGATCCTTCAGCCTCCACACCAGCAACACCCACGCAGCCCACCATGCCACTGCCACTCTCACCCTCCTCCTCCAGTGCTGGGGCAAGCAGAGCTCTGGAGCCTTTCCTCCCACCTGCAGCTTTTTATAACCTTGCACCTGAGGTTAATTAGGCTGCTCTGGTACCTCCATTAACCCTCTCCTGCTCTGACCTTTGCACACAGAGTGGGGCGTAAAGGCTGCACGCTCAGCTGCTCAGGTACATGGCCAGGTGGAGCAGTCGGGTATCTCACTTAGACCTCTGTGTGCCAGCAATTCCCTTGCAATAGAGGTTTCATGCTGCACCGACCATGTCAACAGCACCGGCTCCAGCGCATGGCATCCCTTACCCAGTGCACAGCGAGATGGCGAGGGCATCAGAAAGCCATGGGTGCCAGTGCAGCCCCGAGACACCCGGCCCTGCTGGCACATGGCACTCCGGGGAACAGATACGGGAACTGGAGCAGCAACGGTGCTTTACTTCTGCATTAGCAGCCCAGCGCTTGCTAAGTCACAGGCATCCCATACAACTGCGATAAGTTCTCTTTACTGACTGTAACTTTTTTATATCAGCAGCTGTCTCTGCCTCCAGCAGCATTTTATGGATCGTAAGAAAGGCTAAGTGGAAGTTTTCCTCTTTTTTTATTTTATTTTGGAAGCAGATCAGACAGCCCTAGTCAAACAGCTTCGTGTGGTCTAGAGACCTGTGTGACAGCCACCTGTGCAGGAGGTGGTGGTGGGAGCTTTGCCGGGTTCCCCTGCCATGCTCCCCCTGGGAAAGGACGCGTGTCCCACAGCTCATCGGGAAGCTGCACCGTGGCCCCGCACCACCCTCCTGTGACACCGCTTCTGGTATCACAGCAAGCGCGGAAGACAGGAGCCGCAGAAAGGCAACTATAACATGATGATCTTGTGCACCAGCCTGCTCTTGGCTTGTTTCAGCTGTAGGATGGGGAATAATTTCATTGCAGGGAATGCTAATAAGAGGTTTGTATGAGAGAGAGAAATAGAGAGAGGTGAAGCTACCTATCACAATAGTGAATAATGAAATTGGGAGAGTAATAATTACCAGTGCATGAGATTCCAAGCAGAACAATTATCACAAGTGCTGTATCACTAACTGCCTTGGGTCTCTGCAGACGTCTCCCACCCCTCGGTTTGTTTTCACACCACACAGCTCTGGGCGGCTCCGGTGCTCCGCTACGGCTGCCAGCGGTGCCCTCCCACCCGCTGCCGGCCCCATGCCTCCCGGGGACCGGACCTGATACAGCCAGGGAAGGGCTGGAAAAGGATTTTCTTGCCCTGCTGCTACTACTCAGGGAAGTAGCCAAGTAATTTCTTTCCCTTATAACCCTGTGTTTAGAAGCTGAAGACAAACAAGCCTGTGTCTGCTGTCGGATCTCAGCGGTGTTAGACTCCCTGGCTGGGTTGGAAAATAAACCCTGCAATGTTGCCGGCTCTAGCGCTTTTACAAGACTTCTAAAGGCGTGGGGAGCACCAGGGCAGCACGTGCAGGTGATGTCCGGCTCTGTTATTGCCTGCCTCTGCTCACGGCGCTTGGACGAGCCGCTAGCACAACTGCCCTGGGAACAGAGCCCCGTGTCTCCGTGGGAATGCAGCCCGGGCGTGAATACTTAAAATAAAAAGACATTCTGACTACGTCTGAAAAACGCGTCTTAGGCTTCAGGGGCCAAATCGTGCCATCTCGTTGTGTAACGAGAGATGATATAATTCCATATCGTGGCATCTTTAGTGGGGATTTTATTTCTTAGCCTGCAGCAGTGTGCCTTTGGGAGGGCTCAGTGTTTTGTTAGGGAGATGATCAAATGACTCTGAGGACCTGGAGACAGACAGGAATGTCAGCTTCTCTTCACGAAGTTTATATTTAAAGCCTGTGCATTGTGCTGGAACGCTAATTTGACATATTTCTGCGGGCTGCCTCTCCTCGGTGTCAGCCGGTGCTCGCAGGCAAGCGCAGAAGGGGCCAGCTTTCGGCTGCCTGCGGGGCTGGGGGCTGCCTCTCGCCTCCCTGGGCACGCGGGGGAGTGGAAAGCGGGATCAGGACCTGCCCCTGATCCTGTGGGAGACGGGCGAGCATCCCTCACGCCTCCGGCATCACGCGCTGGCGTAGGGGGCTGAGCCGTGCTGCCCCCCGGCTCATGGGGTGCATCCGTCTGGCTTCCAGGCGGGGGGGGCTTTTCGCATCACTCAGTGCTACGTGGGGGAGTTCGCTGCTGCTTCCCAGCTGGATCGTGGCCGGCAAGTGCAGCTCGCAGGGGCCATGTGCTGGGCCCCCTCCCTTCCGCCCCCCTCACAGGGATCGCGTGGCTCACCAAGGAGATTCAGCCCTGCAGAAATCCAAACAATGAGGGAAAGTGTCAATAAACATATATTTTTTACAGTCCATTATCTTACCCTTGCCAGCTTTTAGACTGTTATTGCACCAAGCCATTAAATCCCCTCCATGAGCGAAACGTGCCATTTGTGTAATACAGCGTAATGGGACCATTAATGCTTTCCCTCGCCCCGCTGCAGAGTGTTTCCAGGAGAGGCATTAATATCCACATTCACAAAAACAATCCCTTAGTTCCAGGTTATTTGCACTTAATGCAATGATACTGCTAAAATCCCCTCTAAAATTAGTACAGATGATTTTAACAAAACCAATAAAACATATTAATTAATAATCTGTGATGAATGCATGAATATAAATAGGCCATTATATCTATCTAGAAGCCCTTTCAGGAGCAGAAGGGCTTATGATTTCTTGACGACGGTCATCAGAGGCCATGAATAATTTGCAGCCTAGTGCCTAGATCAAGTCCCAGCTGACTTGCCCTGCGAACGGAGGACACATTTGTTGCTGTAAGACTAGCAACGTGGTCTGTGTTCACTGGTATTTCCATTTACTGACCTTCCAGAGTCTATTTTTAAAAAAATAATTAAACGACATTTCCAGTTCAATAATGTTTTGCTCTATTAGCGGTAGAACCTAAGATGCAGAATTAAAATAACGAAGTGAAACAGTCAGCGTGCACGGCCTCTTGAAACCAGCAGCCCCTCTCCAGGCTGCAGCCCCATCTTCGGGCTCACTGCTGTCTTTCTCCCGGCTGAGGCCAGCTCATGATGGCAGGGACGGTGCCTTTGCTGGGCTGCCAGCGGAACAGAGCCCTTCCTTCTGTGCTGAGCAAACCACCGCCCTGCACGGCGGCTCTGCCAGCTCCAGCCCACAGCTCCCCTCCAGTCTCTTTGCACAGTTTCCTTGTTCCTCAGCCTGTAGCTCAGCTCAGAGTACACAGCTGAGCCATTTTTGCTCTTTTACTGCTTCTTACGCAGTGGCTAAGGCTGCTGGCAAGGTTTGCCAGCAGAGGAGAGCGTGAGAAGCTGCGTGCTGGGATTATTAGCAACCCCCTTCTGAAAGCATTGTTATTAGCAGGGTGACACGGGGACAGCCACCACGGTGCTGTAGGCACAGAGCTGGGACATGCCCCAGGACCACTGTGGCGAGCAGTGAGCACCGTCCAGGGCCAAAACCAGCCTGGGGAAACCATGGTTTGAAAATGGCTGGTCCTGGAAGAAGCTGGAGTCACTGTGCAGAGCATCGAGCTGGAAGCAAAGCAGAATGACCCAAATGACGTCCCTAACGCCGCTCTGTGCGAGGTGCAGCAGGACCAGCCACCGGTGCCAGGTCTGGACACGCCAGCTCTGGCATTGCGACTGCAGTGCTAAGCTCACATTTGTAAATGTTTGGATACTGCTGAGATATCTATCGACAGCAGCAATTAATCCCTCGATTTATTTGCTGACCTGCTGCATAAGAGGGCTCATATTCAATTCAGCTACCGACATATGCTGTTATTGTTGTAGGCAGCAACTTCACTTCGTGCCTCATGCCAGCTTTTAGATTTTATTCTTCTAAATCCTGGCACTAAAAAGCATAACCCCAGGCAGCACTCAAGGCTCACGCTTGCTTGAGACGGCAGAGCTGGCGAGCAGCTCTCGAGGAGAACGTGCATTCAGGACAGCCGGGGGTAATTACACTGCTTCCCTACCAGCCCTGTGCCCGCAGCTCGCCGTGCGTGAGCAAGAATCAACATTACGTGGGCTTTACCCTCCTCCTCCTCCTCCACACAGACTCGACTCTTATTGAAGCAGCTTCGGGAAGGCATCTGCAGCGCGGGCATGCCTGCCGGCGGGCATGAAGCCCACCCCAGCGTGGGGGCTCTTGGCCTCATCCTCACAGATTTCCCTGCCTGCACATTGCAGTCTGGGGAGAAACAGGGGAATCTAACTCATGTGCACCCATAGCCACGCACTCACCTGTGGATCTCGGTTTTATGAAGACCCGTTGTACAGATGGGGAGCTGGGACCAGAGCTGGCAACTCCTAAGCATCCTGGTTAGCACCAGCTGCCCCTCCAGCCACCCCGAAAAGCACCCGGGGCTGCAGCATGGGCTGGCGGGGGGGATGCGGGCAGCACCCCCCCGCGTCTCTGCAGGAATCAGCATCCCCGTCCCCGCGAGAGGATTCAGACGCCTCACAGTGCCGGACGATTACAGTTTTGCCAAAGCCTTCACGCTGCTGAGCCCCTCAGCACTGCAAGGGCACGTGGCCGGAGAGGCTGCGTGCTGGGGGGGCTGGTGATGGAGGTACTCGCTGGACACACTGCCCGCTCGGCCACCGCCCTCGAGGTGCCAAGCGCATCCTGGGAGAATGAACCCCCACGTACGGCTGGTCCCAGCTCTTTTCTGGCTTTTCCTTCCAGCACTGTCACTTACACATTTTCTGTTATGAATTGATTCCTAATCTCCTTTCAGCGAAAGA
>NW_008794753.1:1033520-1047183 GCF_000699145.1 Aptenodytes forsteri | reverse complement strand
CTCCCCTCCAGTCTCTTTGCACAGTTTCCTTGTTCCTCAGCCTGTAGCTCAGCTCAGAGTACACAGCTGAGCCATTTTTGCTCTTTTACTGCTTCTTACGCAGTGGCTAAGGCTGCTGGCAAGGTTTGCCAGCAGAGGAGAGCGTGAGAAGCTGCGTGCTGGGATTATTAGCAACCCCCTTCTGAAAGCATTGTTATTAGCAGGGTGACACGGGGACAGCCACCACGGTGCTGTAGGCACAGAGCTGGGACATGCCCCAGGACCACTGTGGCGAGCAGTGAGCACCGTCCAGGGCCAAAACCAGCTTGGGGAAACCATGGTTTGAAAATGGCTGGTCCTGGAAGAAGCTGGAGTCACTGTGCAGAGCATCGAGCTGGAAGCAAAGCAGAATGACCCAAATGACGTCCCTAACGCCGCTCTGTGCGAGGTGCAGCAGGACCAGCCACCGGTGCCAGGTCTGGACACGCCAGCTCTGGCATTGCGACTGCAGTGCTAAGCTCACATTTGTAAATGTTTGGATACTGCTGAGATATCTATCGACAGCAGCAATTAATCCCTCGATTTATTTGCTGACCTGCTGCATAAGAGGGCTCATATTCAATTCAGCTACCGACATATGCTGTTATTGTTGTAGGCAGCAACTTCACTTCGTGCCTCATGCCAGCTTTTAGATTTTATTCTTCTAAATCCTGGCACTAAAAAGCATAACCCCAGGCAGCACTCAAGGCTCACGCTTGCTTGAGACGGCAGAGCTGGCGAGCAGCTCTCGAGGAGAACGTGCATTCAGGACAGCCGGGGGTAATTACACTGCTTCCCTACCAGCCCTGTGCCCGCAGCTCGCCGTGCGTGAGCAAGAATCAACATTACGTGGGCTTTACCCTCCTCCTCCTCCTCCACACAGACTCGACTCTTATTGAAGCAGCTTCGGGAAGGCATCTGCAGCGCGGGCATGCCTGCCGGCGGGCATGAATCCCACCCCAGTGTGGGGGCTCTTGGCCTCATCCTCACAGATTTCCCTGCCTGCACATTGCAGTCTGGGGAGAAACAGGGGAATCTAACTCATGTGCACCCATAGCCACGCACTCACCTGTGGATCTCGGTTTTATGAAGACCCGTTGTACAGATGGGGAGCTGGGACCAGAGCTGGCAACTCCTAAGCATCCTGGTTAGCACCAGGCACCAGCCGCCCCGCCCCGAAAAGCACCCGGGGCTGCAGCATGGGCTGGCGGGGGGGGGTGGGGCCAGCACCAACCCCGCACTGCACGTCTCTGCAGGAATCAGCATCCCCGCCCCCGCGAGAGGATTCGGACGCCTCACAGTGCCGGACAATTACAGTTTTGCCAAAGCCTTCACGCTGCTGAGCCCCTCAGCACTGCAAGGGCACGTGGCTGGAGAGGCTGCGTGCTGGGGGGGCTGGTGATGGAGGTACTCGCTGGACACACTGCCCGCTCGGCCACCGCCCTCGAGGTGCCAAGCGCATCCTGGGAGAATGAACCCCCACGTACGGCTGGTCCCAGCTCTTTTCTGGCTTTTCCTTCCAGCACTGTCACTTACACATTTTCTGTTATGAATTGATTCCTAATCTCCTTTCAGAGAAAGATCAAACAAGACCTTATGTCTTTCTTGGCTGCTTCCTTTGCTTACTTTTAAGTCATTACCCCGGTTTTGAAGTATGATTAAAAGGGAAGCGAGGATCCCGAGTGTGGGGTGCACAGCTGGGTGAAGCCATTGCAGATTGGAAGCATAAGACCCCAGAGACCCCGGCTCCCCATGGCACCGTCACCCCCTGCCCCATGCTGGACCCTCCAACCTGCTCACACGATCACGGCTGCTGTGGGGGAAATCAATGCCTGTAGCCTCAGCTCTTTGCGCTCATGTTTTATTTCTTCTGAGCAAGACTCTGTCATTAGTGTTTCTCTGCCCAGCCGTGCTAAGCAGCCCAGGCAGAGGAATTAGGAATTCATAGTGCCGTGGTCCAGCATAACTCAGTTTTTGGTTTGTTCCAGTTCAGCCGCAGCACTGTTGCTGCAGACGAGTCCTTTGTGCATCGTCTGGACATTGCGCTACGTGTAAAACTACTCCCACGGTGCCGGCTGCTGTGCCCAGCATCCTGCCAAGCCCACGAGCGGGCTGGCAGGAGGGAAGGGGCTGTGCCCTCGGGTGACCAACCTCCAGCTCGTGACCAGCGCACCCCTTTGCAGCCATCCTAAAGCCAGCCAGCGTGGCTGGGTCCACGGCCGTCTGCAGCTTGCAAAACCACCTGCCTCCGTACTCCATGGCAGCAAGTGCTTTATGTTAGATAGCACCCGTGTTTTAAACCTTTATCCCTTGCCATATTGTTAAGGCCTGATTCTTAAACAGCAAAGCTGAAACACGCTGGAATTTATAGGATTTTTATGTACATGCCGTCATCTTGAACACTTGACAAGAAATTGAGAAAGACGATGCTGCTTTTCTCCCGTGGCATCTTGAGGACGAGCTCAGAAAACGAATTGTCTCGCCGAAGACAATGCCCTTGATGCATAATAGCGGAGCCATCTCCGAATAATTGGGGGCTGATTTTTATTTTGGCTTTAACTCAGCTTTCTCAGCGCAGGTGTCCAATTTGTTCCTGCCTGTATAAATCCCACCATTTAAATTACTCAGCTGTTGGCACAAATCAACCCGGGAGATATTTCCCAGGCTGGGTTTGTACCTCGTGAAGGCAGAAACATCATGCCTCTAAAACAGCCGGCTGTGATATACTCATGCCCTGAAGGAGATTTACCGGAATAAATTGCACGTGAGGTTAAAACAATAGTGGATTCCTCCACCATGTCTTTCACCCGCAGACTCTCTGGTGGAGAGCTGCCTGCCCAAACCCCTGCCGAGTGTAAAGGTGTGGGCAGCGGCTGCTAATTTACTGCAGGGGCTGGCAGTGGGTTAAGTGCAATAATCTGAAACAGCATTTCTGTAACCTTACGACAAGGGTAATAAAACTGAGTAAGATGCGTATTGTTCCCTGGAATTTATCAAACTAGGATCGTCTTTCTCTTTCAGGAAAGGTCACGATACGCCTTATTTTATGGCGTACAAAAGAACAAGGGCAACTACCCTGGTGTGCGACTGAGTGTCTGTTTATAAAACTTTTAGGTGAAAAGGCATTGTTCATGGAAAGTTCATAGGAAGACAATGGAGAGCAAAGCCAGGGCCTCTCAGCCCCTGGCGAGCTTGCTCCCATCTAGTTTTAGCTCGGCAGGCCTTAGGCATCCCGTGGTTTTCCGTGTGCACCAGGCGGGGATCGCCACTTGCCGGAGCAGAAGTGCGGAGCGCAGGGGCTGCTCTTCCTCTCTGAGGTGGCCTATGCGGATTGGCGTTTCTTAAAAAATGAGGTGAGGCAAACCCAGTCTGCCCACCCTTGCAAGTGCTTCCTTTTCATAGAAAATATTTGTATTTGAGTGTTTCTGTGTTGTTGCTGCTCTCACAGAGGTTGCAAACATCGCCTTCCTCCTGGCTGTGTGCCAACCATGGCTTAAAGTTGGGGAAACTTGAAGAAACTTCAGACTACCTAAAGGGAATCGTCTTTTCTTTTTGCTGGAGCTTTCTCTGATGCTGTACATCAGACGCTTTATGGAGGATGCGGAGCCCTGCTCCTCCCGCATGTGCACACAGCCACGCATCCCCCACGCCTGCTCCTTCCTCTGGGCGTTTAGAGACAGCTTCAGGCAAAGTACCCACAGAGGCTCAACCTGCTCTAAACAACATTTACTGTAACCAGGAGCACCGCTATTTCTCTTGCACTGCAGGCAATTTCATACCTTTTGCCTCCCGGCCCCACTCTGCCATCGGCACGGGCGGGGGTGACCTTCGCAGGGGCTGGGAGGAGCCGCCATCCTCAGCTGCCGCTCTCGGCGGCCACGGGGAGCTCTGGCTGTTTGCAGCTTTGCAAAGAAAGGTTCAACAGGTAACACGTGGGTGCTCCCACCCCAGTGCTCCCCCTGGCCGGGCTAAGGCTCCTGGCTCCCCTTGGACCCTCAAATTCCCGAGCTGCTGTTCCTCCATTCCCACCCTCCAAGAGCCGCCAAAGCCCTGCGTGCCTCAGCAGCTCCAGCAGGAGCCACAGCTGCCTCGAGCCTTGGGTTGTTGTGGAGATTCAGAGGATTTCTCATTGTTTGAGGCTGAGAAGCAAAGTCTGTATTGTATAAAGAAATAAAGCCATCGGTCTTCCCTCTGAAGTGGCTGTTTCATGATGGTTTTTACTCTTTGGAATATGACCCGGACAACACTTACACCATCATAAGGTTTCATTTCAAGGGTCTTAAAAGGAAATCAATTATTTTTAGGAATATAAATATTTTATGAAGCTGCTTCTTTTTCTAATGATGGAATAAAGAAAAATACAGCCACTTTGCTCTTTAGTGATAGAAAGCAATGCAGCAATCCAATCTCAAAGCCTGCAGCACTTCACCTGAGTCACCTTCTCCAGGCATCTTAGGAAGGAGCCTGAAATACAATACTCTCTGTTAAATTATGCATATTGGAGCTGGCCGTTCTGCTGTCGGAGCGGAGTGGTCAGGCTCCGGTTGAAGCCTGACGTGCCCTGGCTCCGCTGGGGGAGAGGCAGCGGCTCCCTCCTGCCCCGGCGACCCCGGTGCCCGGGAAGGGTGATGCTGTTGGCGTGAGCAGCCGAAACGGTGGTGGAGACCTTCTTGCTGGTGGGCGGCAATGGGCGTGCTACAAGCGGGAAAGGTGCGTCCCCTCGCGCAGGGGCATGGCCGGGCTGCCGGAGCCGTGCCCGTTGCAGCCCGCACTGTGGCTGAGCCGCTGCTGGGAAGCCAGGAGGTCCCTGCTCCAAACAGGCTTTCTGTACCCCGGACAGCATGAAGAGCAGTGGGTATGCGAGCGTCAGAGGTGGACAAAGGGCAGAACTGGGGCACGATTCAAAGACGCCGTCACAGCTGCATGTGCGCTCGAACTTCCCACCCACGAGGGACCCAGCACTTGGGCGGGCTCCGGGTGGGAGCGGGCACCCAGCCCTGCTCCCTCCCTTAACCTGGGAACCCAGCGCGGCTGAAAAATGCAGGCAGTTAGATTTTTATGTTATTATTGTTTATATCAAATGGGTGAATTCCCAGCCACTTTGGTTTGCTCTTACATAATTCAGACCAATCAGTGCGCTTCTTAATGCAACATGCTCTTAACTTTGCTGAGCCCTAAGGCGTCGAATTTATATTCTGTTCTGCTGCTGTGAAAATGAATGGTGTGACGGTGACAAGAGGAAGAAGGAGCTTTAAAGAGAGAGAAGAAGCCAAAGAGAAAGAAAGATAGTTGAAAGAAGCAGAAAGACAGGGAGAGGAGAAGATACAGAACAGCAAAGTGGTTTATAATGGAAGGACTGTAATTTATTTTGACACTAATCATGTATTATTCATTCAGAACAAAAATAAACCTTATTAACCAGGAAAAACAGATCTCCCATCTCCAGCCCACGTTGTGATGAGCAAGTCACGGTGGTGAGGATCCTGACAGCCGCCAGGCTGGCTCTGTGCCGCATCCTGCACCGCGCGCCCTGGTCCTCGCCCGGCGGAGCAGCACCCACAGGTGCTGCGGGCAGGAGCAACGTGACGCTCCCGCAGCGGCACGAGGAATTACTGCTCTTAGTCACTAGGAGGAAAGATGACTTTGGCTGTCAGGGAGGCCAGGTAATGCACTTGTATTGTTTTCGTCCCCAGCCATGTCCCTCGTCTCCGAGGCTCTCGACAACCTTTCCAGGCTATAAATAGCCGGGTCGCTCCGGCCGCCGCTTGGGCACCGCAGTGGTGGGCCCAGCGGTAGCAGCACTCAGAAGCCCAGAGGAAAAGCAGACCGCCCCTGTGAAGCCACGGCTCAGCGGAAGGGCATGGCGACAGCCAGCATGAAGACTGAGCCAGACGCATTTCTGCCGGGAGGGCACGATGGTCTCACTGCGAGGCTGTTTTGGGTTTTTTGAAGCAGCACCACGCTGCCCAGGGTCAAGGCTTGCGGCGTTGCCGAGGGAGGGGGATTAGCGAGGCTGAATCCAAAGTTCTGCTGGAAACTTTGCCCTTGCCAGACAGGGAATTAGGATCTAGATATATTTCACATCTCACCAGCGGTACACTCCTGCAGGCTTTCTCCACCCTGCAGATGGCCAGATGTCTCAGGAAGAAAGAGCCTGGAGAGACTTAGTGGGTATTTATGAGGGCATGAAGCCCAGTAGCCTCTGCTGCTCCGGCTGTGAGGAAATCCATAGGTTGTTGGCAGTGCCGCAGGGGTCTGTGCGCTTGGATGATGCGTACAAGCACACACGGTTATTTTGCAGGGCTGAAGAAGCCTTTCTCGCTGGTGGCAAACAGCCGCGTCCTGCCTGGGCGGCGGGTGCTGCTGCTGTTAATGTCTTGCTTCACCAGCTTGTTTGCTGTGAGGTTCGCGGTAGAAACACCACTGTTATTTCGACTGGCAAAGCTCAGAGGATGAGCACTGGATAACTGTGTCGCTTCCCCACTTTAGAAATCCAAATGACAAACCCATAATCAGCAGGGCTTTCCTGCCCTTGCTGCTTGTGAGCCACCCGTGCAATTACGGCACTAAGTCCCTCTCCATTAGACCAGGCCAGCCGCCCCCTCACACACGCAGCTCTCCTGCATTGAATCCTCCGCTCCCGCATCGAAAGGGCTCGGTGTCTCAACCCTGCAGGCACTTCTCTCTGGTTTTGCCCATTCTTCTTTTCCTGTGAGGCAGATAGGAACGGGCAGGAGAAGCTAAAACCACGGCTAATTCACTTTTAATGGCCCCTGTGAGCATCAGCCATGGAAGGGCTGCGAGAAAGGGAAAGCCAGCATGGGGAGCCGGAAAATACTGACTTATTGTTCACGCTGATCCTAAAGCACATTGCAGCGCTGCTATCGCAGAGCGTATTTCGATCGCGGAGGGTTTTGTGTGCTGGGGAGCCGGGACGTGCCACCCGCGCGCTTCCAGCATCCCCAACCGGCGCAAACGCAGCCCTTCCCACGCAGAAGCAGGAGCTGCCTGTGGTTTCTCGGAGGTCTCTCCCTTCCCCACCGTAGTGCGACCAGTTACCAGCAGGTTGTCTCTGCTTCCTTACTGTACTTTGTGCACAACACATAAAATGTAGCTCATCAGCTCCCAGCATCAAACCAGCCGTCCCTGGCTCCTGGTAAGATTTAGGGTGGATTTTAAAGCGTTATTACTGACTTATGAGGCTTTAAATAATATTGGACTCTGCATATCTTTCAAATCTACTTTCTTTTAATATTCCTGATCAGGTTTTAAGGTCTAAGCCTGGAGATTTATGGGGCTGTCCTCTCCGTAATTGAGAGTCATGTGTGGCTTGCGATTTCAGCGTTTATGTTCCCGGTTTTTGAAGCAAGTTTTGCTTCACGCTTTGGGACTTCTATTTTAACATGAAAAGCAAACACATTTTCAGCATTGCTTCCTTTCTGTCGGCATAAGAAGAGTCCTGGAGAGGGAGTTGTGTGCCACAGCGATGCTATCCCCCAACATCCCGAGATGTTATTAGCACCTGAGAGATGCTGCAAAGCAGGGATGGGAGAATAGAGATGCCGTGCGGCGGGGAGCTGGCTCTCTGGGCCTGTTTGGGTTTGTAGCACCCAGTTTCCCGCAGCAGGCTCAGCAGGCGAGGTGGGTAGGGAAATGACTGACCAGCTGCCATACAGCAAGGCGAGATTTTGAAAGAGTCGAACAGGAGCACTGTCTGTTGTTAACACGTTGAGAAGGCAACCCTTCCCTCTGCCGTGTTATTACAATTGCTCTGCACTTGCAGTGCCCCGTCCCAGCCCTGTCCACAGCTCCTCTCCCGACGCTGCGCCAGCACGACGTGCTGCTGGGTTTTGTATTCGTCCCCTTGTCTCCGCACGCCTCGGATCACTGGCTGACAAGTTTATTTACTTGTTATAACACAGAACAAATTACGAAGGGGCTCCCTGAGACCCCTTAGGCAGGAAAAAGAGCAACTGGCGCATGTGGTGAGTGAGCAGTGCTGATGGAGTCGTGGTTGGAGCAGGCGGTAAGCGATAGGATGACGTGCTTCGGGAAGCAACAAATTATAAATTGAGGTATTCAATCTCTAGAAAGCTTACACATTTAATTATCTAGCCAGACCTTCAGGGAAAAGAATTAGAACAATAATTATCAATTTGTTCTTTGTATCCAAGGGCAAATTTAGCATTTAGAGGACAGGGTTGTTGCTGGCTTCTTTTTTTCCCCTGCTCTTTTTAATCCTGATTAGCGAAATGTACTTTAGTCTTTGAAATGAATGATTCCTCTCTGGCCAGCGGAGCTGTTTCCTTGGAAAACGTCCTGGGTGCTGGGCATTTGCTAGGGGTAGCGCTGAGGTCAGAGCCGGGTTGGAAACACTCAGTTTTGCCGAAGGGGAAAGGTGGGGGAGATTTTTGCTGCCTGGCCGTCCCACTGGTGCTTCCTCCACCTCTATGCAAAGGGCAGCTACATCTTGGAAGCCTTGGGCAATACTCCTGCTTTCTTCTAGTGAGCAGGCAAGGCTGCCCAGGGAAGGACACTGGGGGTCTGCCTCCAAATTCCCCCTCCTGCATCTGGAAAAGCAGCTTTGCCTGGAGCCTGCTGTCACCTAACGCTTTTCAGCAACACGTAGTGCTGTCTGTGGGGTTTTTTGAATGACCGAAGTCTGTAGGGTGCCGCTTGTCGGAGGAGACAAGCCATCAGACACCCACCTACCCATGCCTGTCTGCGGCTGCGGTGCAGGGCTGCCATCACATCGCTATTGTTCGTTCTGGGTTTGTTTTTTAAATGGCATAAAGCATTTAGAAAAAACCCCTCCTGCACCTGGACCTTCAGGGAGGTTGGGAACCTCCCGTTTCCCGAACAAATGGGACCCCTGCCAGGTCTGCCTGCGGGACGGGCAGGAAAGGCAGTGAAACTCTGCATGCCGCCGGGGTCACAATGCTTCCTGGGCACCAGGCTGGGCGATACTGAAAGCATCCCTGCTATTTCGCTTGGTTGCAAGAAAAGGCTCCTCCTGCCAGGTGGTCCTGACCCCAGCCCCCTGACGAAGGGGCGAGGGCTGCAGGGGCGCATGTAAACCAAGGACCTCAGCCTGCAGTCCTTAATGCCTTGCAGTTATCTGCTCCTGACAGGCTTTAATTTAAAGATAATGAACATTTTTGTACAGTTATTATTTGAATACATCAGTTTCCACTTGACCTGTCTGAACAACTTCTTGATGGATATTCAACCTCTTTCATAAACAGAGCTTATCCTTCAGCTCAGGGAGAAAATGAAACATTAACAAGAAATATAAAATGCAATTCGGCCTCTTTGCGAGCAGAATAATTCCCGGTCAGGGCTGGATGTGCGGGCCTCCCTGCAGGAGCACGGTGGGGAGCCACTCTGCCTGGCACGAGGGCCCCCGGGGACAGGCGGCCCCCCCGGCTCGCCCTGGGCTTTAATTTAAAGATAATGAACATTTTTGTACAGTTATTATTTGAATACATCAGTTTCCACTTGACCTGTCTGAACAACTTCTTGATGGATATTCAACCTCTTTCATAAACAGAGCTTATCCTTCAGCTCAGGGAGAAAATGAAACATTAACAAGAAATATAAAATGCAATTCGGCCTCTTTGCGAGCAGAATAATTCCCGGTCAGGGCTGGATGTGCGGGCCTCCCTGCAGGAGCACGGTGGGGAGCCACTCTGCCTGGCACGAGGGCCCCCGGGGACATGTGGCCCCCCCGGGCTGGCCCAGGCGCCAGTGCTTGGGTGGATGAAGACAGCATCGCCCAGTCCGTCCCCTCCTGCCTCGGGCCGGTGGCGAGAGCAGAGTTGCATGCACGCAAACACACGCTCTGCTGCGCGTGCTGAACCCGACCGAGCTTTCATTGCTTATTTCTTCCTTTTGGGTCATTTTTAAAAGTATGGAAAGGATAAAGATGCTGAAGCTGGCATGGAAAGCCTCCTGGAATGAACTACATTATTAAAAATGCTCAGTTTCATTCAGATTGATAACTGCATTAAAGTAGCGGGTTTTCCCTTCTGTAATTGAGTTACACCTACAGCATTGAAGTCAAAATTATTTTAATCACCGCCAGTGTTAGGTGATGTATGCTAAATTTCTGGTGTCAATGCGAGTGCTTAGAAACATCAATTAGAGATGCCGCTTTCCTCTCCCTCCTCTCATTGCCGTCAAACGCCGTGCGCTGGGGGAGAGCTCTGGCTTGCCGGCGGCTTGTGACCTGCTTGCTCTGTGCTCGGCGAGCTCCTGCGACTGCTCCTCATTGCCCTCAACTGCTTCTCTCTGCCCTCGCCTTTGGGAGCATCCCCCGCCACCCCTAGCCCTTTCTCTCCTGCCCGTTTCCAGGGTATGTGCCTGTATGGATTGCAGGTGCCTTTCACGCCGGTGGGTCCGTGGCAGCAGGGAGCGACCCTCGGGGGACGTCGGTGCTGCCCCTGCTATGAGGAGGTGTGCCGGCCGCCCAGCAGACTGTGGCACTGCGCAGGGGTTCAGCCTCGACGCAAAAATAACATCAGGAGCTGGAGCCTGCAGCCAGAGGGGAAACGGCTCAGCCCCCTCCACCGGCAGCTGGGCGCGAAGCTGGAGCCGGAGCACGTTCCTGATGGACTCTCCTGCCGCTGTCTGGGGAGGCTGCGACAGCGTGGCCTTGGTTTTGCCTCTACCACACGTATTTGGTGCCCGGATATACAACGTGGACACGCACAAACACACAGCATCTCCCAGCTAGTGAAAAGAGCCAGACTCTCTTTCATTTTGACATCAGATAACCTTGATAAATTCTCTTATTAAATTTAATATCTTTGATCAATCCCAGTAAAACTTGAGGAGATGAATTATTAAAATGAAGAATTGCTTGGTAGGGTTTATGGTTATTGTGCTACCTAAATTAAAAATGTAGGTGCTGTTATTTAAAATAAAAAATATTCCCACTGTCCCTAAAGCCATGTATATCATTTTAGCTCCAGCCAGAGATCTCCAATAAACAGAAATTACATCGGTCTCCTTGCACACACTAATTAAGCAGCCCCCTGTTTTCCTAAGCCATGAATTACGGGTGCAAGGAGGTGCATGGGTCCTCACTATGTGGCATGGTGGAGTGCATCACCTCACCCTTGACAGCATGATTTCTGCACTAGGGCATCGCGCTCCCGGGATGGGTGCAAGCAGGGACATGGCTGGTTTCAGCCTGTCGGCCTCCAGCGAGCGAGCGGCTGGGTGGGCGGGCAGTGAGCAGATATGGCATTACGTTGGCTCATTGGCTGCTTACACAGCTTTCAGGAGTGATGGGCTTCACAGTGGTGAAACCAGCTCAAGTCATTTTGAGCCTTCAAGGTTTTAACTACGCCAGAGAAAAATACAAAACTCAGAGCTGAGGGCATTGCCACTTTTGTTGCTGTGGCTGCTGAGCTCCAAAGGAGACGCGTGAACCTGAAGCCCGCTGGCTACTCCAGCTCCGGGGATGAGCATGCGGCCACCGGCTCTGCTCGTGCCCGAGCTCAGGGGCTCCTAAGACACATCCTGCGCAAGATCGCCTGCTTCTGGAGGTGGTTCATGCTGACCAGGATGCTCCATAAACAATAGAACATTGATGCTTGAACGACCTTTCTTTGGCGAGGCGCAGAGCACTGGTGAGGTCTGTGCATGCTGGAAGAAGGATGGGAAAAGCTGCTCGTAGTCAAAGAGCCTCAGCTCCAATACCCATATTGCACATTACATCCTGCACATAAGCCATCATCCTGCCAATAACGGAGTGACATTTTTCAAAGATGGTCTCTGTTTGCTGAATACTCCACTCCTCCGCCTCGCACTCTCATTGCATGGTCGGACAAGGTGTCATTACAGTGATTGAAACTAAACTCAATTTCCTGGAGGGCTTGTCTTCGCTCCATGCTGCTGTAATGCACATGCTTCCATTTCCCAGTTAAGTGCCTTGGTCTTTTCTTGGCTATTATTCTAATTTGATAACATTATATATTTTTTAAGCTTAATTCTACAAAATGTAATGAAAGCAGTGAAGGCGTTAGCACCTGCAGTGCAAACGGGGCAGCGAGCGCAGAGGGATGTGGGTGGGATTCAGACGTGAAGGTGCCGTGTCGCACCGGTCCTGATGGTCTCCGATTCAGCAGCTGCCCGGCTCCAGTGCTCCCGGTGTGCCGCAGGTCCGGGGCGGTGCAGGAAGGCTGTGCCAGGCTCGTGGCTGTTGCAAGAGAACAGCAGGCAGCTCTTCTGTTGCTGTTTTGTTCTCCAACTTTCCCATCCTGTTATCAGGGAGACATCCACGGACAGCCTCCCACGCTGGCTTTACCTGGGGTCTCGGCGGGAGCAGAAATAGCTGCAGCTGAATCCAGCCCCGAGTTGTTACGGCAGGGAAAGGGCAAGAAGAGAGGTGGCCAACGGAAAGGGCCAGCTGCCCCAACGCGCCCAGGCTGCTGCCCTTCCCAGTTATCTCGCTGTGTCTAATCCTCACTGCTGCTGCCCTGGAGAAGGGAGCCTGCGACTCCCCTGCTCCCCACGGGTCACGCGCTTGCCCGCCCCTTCCACACCTGCCTGGCATTTTTACGAATCACTTGTCACTTAGTTTTCTGACAACCCTCTTGGTTTTCTTCTTCCTTGAATTGTTTTTCTTCAAACCCTTCAAGACACCATCAGTGAAAAAGGACACTGGGGTATTATTATTATATGCTTGGTTTTTTCAGTGCTAGGAGCCTTGGGCTTTTTTGGGACACGATTAAGGCACAATTCTCCCGTGTTGAAAGGCAAACCATTTCTAAACCCCTGCATATTTCCAGTGCAACACATATTTCCTACGCTGCACATGCTAAATAGCAAAAGGCTGAAGCAGGGTTTGCAGGCTGGGGACAATTTGCATTTTTCATCTGCTGTTGTAGAGGGTGTTTTACAATGCAGCAGGTATATGGGGAGCGCAGAGCGGAGCATTCGGGCTGGGAGCAGCCGGGAGAGGCATCTCGCCTGGGGACGTCAGTGTGCACTGGGAGGTCCCAGGGAGGGTCATCCCACAGTGCCGGGTGCTGCCCCAGTCCTGGGGGAAGCGCTGGCTCCCGGCAGCGGGCACCCACCCCGGGGGACGTGGAGCTTGCAGGCACTGGTGGCTGGTTTCGGCTTTGCCAGCAAGGTGACAGCACCCCATGGGGCTTCCTGACATTGCCAGGGCTATCAGGATCACAACTTACAAGCTTAACAGCTGAGCATACGCAGAAAAATTCAGGGCAGAGAGAGCAATTCCTCCACACAGAAGACCTTGAAATGAGGTTTAATCTTTTCCAGGCTTATTTCAGTGTTTGGAAATCCAGGACAAAACATTTCAGATTTTTCTTCTGAAAAGACATAGAGCAACTTAGATTTTAGGGTCAGCAAGCAAAGAAATGTCCAGGATCTGATGTGAGCTGCATGCAGCTGACTTTGGTGGGGTGAACGCCAGCCCGGAGGCTTGTGCTTTACCTGTAGCTGTGTTGAGCAAGTGACATCGGCCACCACCGGTGAACTCCCCGGCCGCAGCACTGGCACTCTGCAGTGGGTAGCTAGCAGGACTGGGAGCTGCTTGGGCATGCAGCCAGGCTGTGAGCCCATGGGGGACAGCAGGAGATGGGGAGATCAGGCAGTGAGACAGCCAGCCCGC
>NW_008794753.1:1016503-1033244 GCF_000699145.1 Aptenodytes forsteri | reverse complement strand
GTGGGGGGCTGGGGGTGGGGTGTGCGGGGGGGGCGGGGGGGGGGTGGGGGTGGGGGGGGGCTCCCAGCCAGCCTGCCCCAGCAGCTCAGCTCTGCCTGCATCTGTCCAGCTGTGCTGGCACCTGCACAGCCGCCCTGGAAGCAATGCCATCTGAATTCAGGGAGCCCTTGAAAATACAGCTTCTTAGACTTAGAAGCTGGCAGTGTTACATATTTTTTCCCCCTAGATTGCAGGGAAAGGCAATTAGAAGGGATAAAATCAAATGTTTTTTAAAAGAATGTGTTATTAGGCGCACGCAGTGCTGCCTTGCCAGAATGAGCTGCGAGGGAGCAGCGGGGTTCAGGGTGGATTATGTGTTTAGAGCGATAAAGAGCAAATCCAAAGCTACAGTTCCGCACGAGGGAAAACCTGCAAGAGTATCAAGTATGTGAGGGAAGAAGCTGGGGTGCAGGTGGGAAATCATAATTACCTGCTGCCGCCTTCCCTGCAACTTTGTCTGCAGCATCAGTTACGGGTTATTCTGGGAGAGAAGACACTGAATATGATGGGCATGCTTCTGCCTTGGCTACCCTGCGGAGAGGCTCAGCAGGCAGATCTCAGGGTGGAGATCTGTTCCCAGCATCTTTTCAGCTCAGGAAATGTTGGCAATGTCATAAGAAATAACGATCAGCCCAGCTGCCAGAGCAAAGAAGTGCAGCGAGCCTCCATATTTCAGGCTACTTAATCAAAGTGAACTTCTACATTGCTCACCCATCACGAATTTTCTCTGTATCCTTAAAAACAGCTTTAAACTGCCAGGCTGCAGATATTTTCCTCCCACTGCTTCCTCTGTGTTGGTTCTTTCCATCACAGCCTGTCAGTCCTCCTGCTCGCAGCTCTTCAGCAGTGATGTACGAGCGTGCCTCCGGAGGACCTCCAGCTGGAGACAGAGCTGCTGTGATGGATGGGCTCGGCGCAGGTTTTCCTCTAGCACCAGGCTTGCTGGAACTCTGCAGGACGCTGAGCTGTACGAGGAGCCGCGCTTTCAAAGGCGCATTTTGGTTAGGGCTAGCAGGGTATCCAGCTGTGCAACACAGCTACTGAGGGCAGGGCTGACGCTCGCGGGTGACAGCAGTCACCAGCAGCAGCTCCTCCCTGGAGCTGTGACAGCTCCTTTCCTCCTTGTGTGCAACCTCACGGCTGTAACACTGAGGCTAAAACGTGAAGGCAGCCATGGCCGTGGTCAGCATCACCCCTCCGGTGCACCCGGCTGGTGTTTGGTGGTCCCTGCCTGCTGGGACAGCGTGAGGGGGCTGGGGCAGGGTGGGAGAGCCCGGGTCCTTGCAGGCGTTTGCCACACGCTCCCTGGGTAGCTTTAGGCAGATAACCAAACCTCCCAAAAGCTGGGGGTCATCTCCCATTAGGTGGGGTGGAAACGGTAGCCGTGCAGCCAGCCCCCAGGAAATAGGACCGTTATATTGACTCCTCCGTTCCTTTGGCACCTGAAATTAATTTATATTTGTTTAGACCGTGATGGGTTTTAACCTATAGTAACAGTGAGCTTTTGCCAACCCCAGGCAGTTTAATAGCTAAAGCATTTGATTAAAAAATTTAATAGCCCCAGAATGATGGAACAGCTTCTGTCCACAATATATTAAGCTTCTGGCATTCAGATTTATATGCAATGTAAACTTCCTTTATATGAAAACATTTGTTTCCTTTCCTATATCCACAGCAGAGCAGACTCTTCTCCTACTTCATTTCCAGCCACTGATTTAATTGCACATTTTTTTGAAGCTGCTGCATATGGGGAGGCAGGTTCCAGCTGCACCAGCTGCAGTTATTCGAAGGAGCAGAAAGAAACGCCAGTGCTGGCAGTCACGGACAGCACGGTTAGTGGCTGTGCGGTATACGGGCTCCAAACGCGGGGCAGAAAGGGCTCTGTGGTACAGCGGGGTTTTCCAAGGAACCCCAAAGCGAGCGGCTTTCGAGTGGAAAAGCTACCAGGGAGTCTTGTGCCGTCATGAATTTCTCGTGGTCAGTTCAGCTCCCGTGTCCAGGCTCGGCTGAGGGATGCGACCAGTCACCCCTCTGCCATCCTGTCGAGTTACATGTCCATACCCCTCTCTCAGCAGCACTTTGTAGGAACCTAAATTAACTCTTGCCACCGGCAGACCCCATAAATCTTCATTACCGTTTGCCTCAACCGATCTGCCCAATGTTTCTCCTCTCCCCGAGAGTTCCCAAAGTGGCCATAACTCTTCTCCAGATCAAGGGGTTAACTATATTTTACAGCAGATGGATACATTCAGTTTATATTTTATTCCTCAGCCTCATGTTTTTAGGCAAACATTGTCACTTTGTACTGGAGGAACAGCTTGGACTGGCAACCAAAGCCAAGAGCTGGGGCAGTATCTCAGAGGAAGATGAGAAACCTGGCCAGGCTCGGCGAAGGGCCAAGGGATAGACCGATGAGCAAGAGGGAGGGGGACAATTCGGGGCATCGACTCAGGCTCCTCGTCCGAAGAAGGACATTTTTGGCAGCCAGCATCTCTCAGCATCGAGCCCTCGGCCAGGAGGGGCACCAGCAGAGCACTCTGCTCATCTGCTGGAAAAACTGGCATTTAATTTCACATCACTCCTAATCCTCTTACTCCCGTGGACTTTGCAAGGGTGGATTTTGAGCTGTTTCTAGCTATATCATAATGTCAGGCAGAAATGTGGGCTTTAGGCTCCATTGTAAGACTTAATAGAGATTTTTGTCACCCGGGAGAAGCTCGGGAGGAAGGAAAAGTCTCCCCAGAAGTGCAGCCCAGTGGGGTGGGAGGGACGGCTGCAGGCTGCGGCTGGCTCTGGGTGAGCGCGGGGCCCCCGGCTTGGGACAAGGCAGAGGACTGTAAATATCAAGTCCATGTACATGCTCTACAGTAAAAGGAAATTGCCGATTATCTTCGGCGACACTTTATTAGTGAAGAACAGTTTGTTCTTATACTCTTCTGACTGTCTGCCTTTTTTTAGATGAGAAACTATATGAAATATGCTGTAAAATACCTAATGTGCCTTTTTGGGATAATAATTCATAGTCTGTGTTCATAAATTCACATTTTGCTAAAAAAGGGGGAAAAAAGAAGCGGGAGATCTTGGGTAATATATAACACTTACTCTGTGCTATCACTCCCCAGCTGTCCTGATGCTGTTCCTCGGGGATTTGGATCCTGCACGGAGACAGCAGTTGGTTTGCAGTCCTTCATTTCGGTTGTTCAGGCTACATTAGCTTTTTCAAAGCTGAAGAACAATTTGGAAAACACATAAGCCCACTTCTGAGGGCTGGATGTAAGCATCATATGCCAGGAATGGAACTGCATTTATACCTGTTTTGATATACTGGCCAATTAAGAATCACCAACAGAACTGGGAAATTTGCATCAAAATGTTGTTTCCATCATGACAAATAGGAGTTTCCTGCCTATACTCTACCTAGAGGACAATCTCATTTCATTTATAGTTAGTCACTGTGCGTACGACTTAAAGCATTAGTCACTCAATGATAGAAAACGCATGTGTTTCTCCTAAGAAGATTTTGCTGCGTGCTGAGGATCAGTCGTAGGTCTGCAACTCGGGACCCACGAAAAGACGGTTTGTTCATAGGTGACTTTTCTCAATTAATAGCTATTTCACCTGGGACTGCAAAAAATATAACTAGAGAATAGCTGTTGTTTGAGTCCTACACACAAAGGCATTAAAAGAGAAGAGCTGCTGCAAGGGGCTGATGGCCAGGGCAATGCACCGCGGTCCTCAAGGAGAGCCGTGTGCCCTGAAAACAGTCTCCAGCTCCTAGCTGTCACCAAGGTTTATATAATACAGTGATTTAAGGTCTCCACTTCTGGGTTAAGAAGATACACTCTCAGGGCAAAGCCGGCCTCATCTCCAGGCTCTGCAAGGGCTCTTACTTTCCCAAGGCAAACAGCGGGACAGCTTCCTCTGTTTGCTTTCTCTCCTGCTCACAAGATTGAATTATTATCCCCACAATGATATTTTTAAGGTTAAGAACAGATATATGTAAGAACATTGTGGAAAATTTGTCCACTTCGGAGTTGACAGAACAGCATGATATTTAAAGCTGTCTTAACAGTTTCGCTGTCTTAACGGTAATGTTTTTCATTTCATTAGCACCAAGTGCACGCGTCAAGCTGTTATTTTAAGACAAGTTTCTGTGCAAAATCTGAGTCTCTTCTTAAGGCCATGCGACGAAGGCTGCACCCATGCAATGTGGCAGCATCCCTTGGTGCTCACTCCGAAGGGCCCGGGGATGCTCCTGTTCCCAGGGTACCCCAGAGCAGGCAAAACGGGCAGCAGCAAAGCCGTGCCACCCTAGCCGGCAGGCTGCTCTCCTAATAAAGCTGTAATAAACCCAAACTGGGATTTATTGCGCCAGGCAGACATTTCTTCAATACCTTGAGTCAATGACCCCAGTGTTGGTTTTGAACTATTGTTCAATTTGCACTCATTGCAATCTGAAACTCAGCACCGTGATTAATGACAGGCCCGGAACGTCGCAGGGCTGCACAAACGGGGATATGGAGATTAATTAGCGAAGGGTATTTGAGCGTACGGTTCAGCGTCTCAAGTAATCAGAGCTGCTGCCTCCCGAATTCTGCCAGCGTGTCCCTGACCTGCCAGAGAAGTGCTCCCTTTCTTCTTTGGGTTGTTCTGCTGAGCGCTGAGCTGGAGGAAGGGCAGGATTCGGTTCCTGGGGTGCAAACAGGGTGCGGGGACCTTCATGTCTGATAACGGCTTCAGGCAGTGGCTGCACCTTGTGAGTGACACCAGTCACTGGAGTGACAACAGTCCCCCCCCATCACAGGGGACTGTTCCTCTCCTTCTTCATTAACGGAGCCACCTACCAAACCTGCTCCTATCCCACACCTGAAAGCATTTCAGCTGTGGCTCACAGGTGTCCTTTGTGCTGGGTAGTGCACTTGTTTAACGAGGAGACGTGTAGCGTTAGCATTAATTGCAGCTTTCCTTGTGTGCGGGGTTCCCAATCTGCTAGTCTTTGTCAGAAAGAAAAAATGCAAGAACTGAGGAATTATTTGTGCACCTCTAAATGAATCAGCGTGGCAACGTACCTGTCAGAGCTTTCAGGGGGCCGTTTTCTCTGAGCAATTAACTCACATGATGAATTGAGATATGGTGATTCTTTAAAATATATTTGTCATTTAGATTTGCACTTGAAAGTTTGGAAGTTGTTCCAGATTTCTTCTGCCTGTGAACGAATCCCCCTCGTATGGCCTGAGCTGCGGTGCTCCCTGCTGCTATTTACCGTGCAGATGCTACTCCCCTGCTTGAGTCGTTTCTTTGAAGAGCGGCTTAAGCAGACATGTACTTTCCTCCCTCTCGACGCAAAGCCTGGTATTTTGGACGGCTGGAGTGAGGAGGAGTGAAATGTAAACTCTTCAATGGCTCGAGTGGATATAGAGGTGGGGCTCTTTATGGGGCTAAAATAAGCCTTTGTTGGCACTGCTTCATGCTATCAACAAGTATAAAGTGTCTTTTCATTCCTCGATAAGCAAACGGATCATAACAAATGAAGCCTGTGCGCAGCGGTGGCCAGCGATGCAGGAGCCGTCCCTGCCGGGCAGGCGGAGCTGGGCTGCGGGACCGCGGTTCCACGCCACGCCGCCTGCGGCAGGACGCTGCGCTGGCCCCAGCGACGCCTCTCGCGAGCCCCCAGAGAGGTACCTGGTTGGTGGAGTCACCCCGGAGATGCTGGGAGCCGGGGACAAGGAGTTCGAGGGATATCAACGGCGGGGCTCTGCGTAATGAACGTTAACTCCCACTTAGCTTTTATTAACCAGATACATCATGTGCTGGCACAGCCGAGTGGGCGGTAGAAAAATCAATAGGTGAGGGCTGGAGTTATGGGAAACAATCCGGCAGTTGGAGTTGCTTCCTGCCACCTTCCTTAGCCACTGCTCGGGAGCTCTGTGCAAACAGACCGTGGATCTTCCCGGCAGAAGCCCTGATTGATGAAAAGTATTGATTTACAGGGATTTGCAGACACTTTTGGACAGAGCGCTAAGCCTTTTCTCCGCTCGCAGCCTCGCAGTGGAGTGTCCCAGGTGAGGCTCGCTCTGTAGGCAGCATCCCTGGACGGACACAGCTGCATCCCTGTCCCCACCACTGGCGCCGGGTTCACTTGTGTCACTGCACCTTGGTTCTGGGACTGCCAATAACTACACGAGAGCCTGATTTTTTCCTCCCAGACCACTACAGATCTCGATTTTTTTATAAGAATATAAGTTATAATCAAAGGTAATGCACAGGCAAGATCACAGCCCAGAGGTGGTGTCAGTCTCGATGGCTTTATTGAAGTTTTAGTATTCTCTTCACCTCTAGCTAATCCTACACTCATTATGATTAGGAAGAGGAGAGAATCAGGCTGAGGAGGTGATCAGCGCCCTGCCTGGAGCAGCACTAACGCAAGGGCTCGTGTCTCCAGTCCCCCGGCTTGGCCGCTCCCTCGCCCCCCACTTTTTGCCACGCTTTGGCGTACCTGCGGAGGAAGGGGACTGGCAGCGTGTGCTCGCACTCAATCCGGTCGCATCACCGGAGCCCCATCTATTGCTGTGAATGTTAATAATGCCGTTAAAAAAATAGTTCAACCAGAATGTATTGATTTGCTGAAAATGTCCGTACCTCCAGCAGCTCCTGCAAGGACATATTTTAAAATGGAAATGAAACTCTGAGCGAAACCTAATTTGCTTAAAATAACTGTAGAGGTTGAATTGTTTTGTGCTGGAAGAACAAATAAACAAATGGAAGAAATGGAGTTTGAGTAACGAGTGCAAGCTTCATATGACACTTTTTAATATAGAATTACGGATGAAATCATCGCAGGAGTACATCCTATTTGTATTGTAAAACATGTCCAGCAGTCTACGCAGAATTATTAATGAGTGCTTCGGCATGACTTTCTTTTGCAGAATTTCTAATAACTGTTTAATAAATATGGAAATATGCATCCATCCATTTCAGCAGCGTATGCCAATAAAGCCGAATGCTCTGCCCGCAAGAGTTTTGCAGAGGGTGCCTCTGCCAGGAGCCCTCCCCGGGAGCCTGCCGTGCTGCTGCCAGCGGGGACGGGCGCTGCCAGGGGGGCTGTCACGGCCGGATCCGGGGGTCTGCAGCCCTCCTCCCCAGCTCTTCCCTTGCTCACCTATGGGATGCCCTTTGCAGGGAAAATGCGGTGCTGTGCGGTGGCAGAGGTGGAGCTGCCCAGACGTGGCTCGCGGGGAGCTCCGGCCTCTCCGGCTGCACCGGCGCCGGGACATCACTGGGTCCAGTCGATAGGTGACACAATTGCAGTTTCACTGAATTGCTTTTTCACGGCCACGGCTCCAGGCAGTAAGAGGCTGACAATAAAAATAATTTGTCGGAGGGCTGTTGATAAAACCCTGCTTATTGCAAGCTGTAAATTTGGCACAGACACTTCCACCTTTATTTCTCACCCAGGGAACAATATCCCCTCGCACCAAACTGGGAGGAGAGGAAAGGATATACTGCAATCATTCTGCTCCACCAGTCTTACCAAGAAGCTCATAAAAATTAAGGAATGTTTTTTATTCAGCGAGATAAGGGCTCTGTGGTTGCCAAAAATGAAGCACAAAATTGCTCCAGCCTGAGGAGACGATTGTAGTGTAGCGAGGTTTCCTTTTCTGTGTCCAATTTACCAAAGTCTTGTAAACTACAATTAAAGAAGTGGCAGCAATTCCAGATGTCTTGTTAAGCTTTCCCTTAACCCTTAATTTTGTCCAAGGAAGGATAATTTGATGTGGGCAACACGCTGGTGGCATGCAGGTCCCGCACGGGCCCCGGCAGTGGCTCCCACACCTCCTGCCCAGCCGCCGGAGGGGCAGAAATGGGGGAAAACCAGCAAGTTCAGGTGATTTTTTGTCTTGCTCATTCTCTCTACAAGTCAAATACTTAGACATTGCTGAACAGATATCAGAGAACTAACGTGGCAGGGGTTGGCATTACTGCGCCCCAGTAGGAATTAAAAATGTGATTTTTGTGGTCGTTCAAGCTGGAAGTTGCCTTTCAACAGACACGTGGGTGCTTGAGCGCTGGTGGAAAGCCGGGCAGGAAGCAGTCGTGAGGAAGTTCACGCTGGCTTTTGCTTTGGCATTTGGGAGGAGTCCTCGTGCACGTGGTCGTGACCTCTTGGAGACTCTCTCGCCCTGGCATCCCTGCCTGGCCCAGGTGTGCAGGCGGGAGCTGCCGCTGCTGGGCTGGCTCTGGCCCCGGCTCCCCGTGAGCCTCCGGTGGTTTGGGTGCAGCAGTTTGGCATGCAGCGGTTTGGGGTGCAGCTGTTTGGGGTGCAGCAGTTCAGGTGCAGCCAGTTGGGATGCAGCAGTTGGGATGCAGCGGTTTGGGATGCAGCGGTTTGGGGTGCAGCGGTTTGGGGTGCAGCAGTTCAGGTGCAGCCAGTTGGGATGCAGCAGTTGGGATGCAGCGGTTTGGGATGCAGCGGTTTGGGGTGCAGCAGTTCAGGTGCAGCCAGTTGGGTGCAGTGGCTGTATGCAGTGGTTTGGGGTGCAGCAGTTCAGGTGCAGCCAGTTGGGTGCAGTGGCTTGGGTGCAGCGGTTTGGGAGCAGGGGGGTGCAGGAGCATCTCATGTGTCTGTGCAGGTGCAGGCAGGACGGCAGAGATGCTCCTCTTGCCCAGCTCAGCCGGGCTGGCCAGCAGGGAGATTGCATTAAGGGAGAGACCTCATTAGTCCCATTACCATTCCTGTGGGGTAAACGTCTTCTGGCAGGGAGGTGCAGGGAGCGCAGGCAGGACGGCAGAGATGCTCCTCTTCCCCAGCTCAGCCGGGTTGGCCAGCAGGGAGATTGCATTAAGGGAGAGACCTCATTAGTCCCATTACCGTTCCTGTGGGGTAAACGTCTTCTGGCAGGGAGGCTGCAGGGAGCAGAGGGAGCGCGTTCCCGAGCCAGGGCAGGACAGAGACCTTCCCCGCAAAGGCTCTGAGATGCTTCAGACGCGGTGCCCGAGGGGTTGGTGAGCTGGCTCAGGGTCTCCCGGCTCAGGGTATCCTGGCCAGCCAGCCCCCTCCCTGGGCCTGTGGCCGGGCTGAGCCTTTCGCCGTGTGCTTTACAGTGCTTCCAAGTGACTAATCAATTATTCTTTATTAGGTTTATTTCTTTCATTAGTCATTTCTTCAATGCTTTCAATGTTTCATTAGTCTCCTCTCAAGTTACAGTGGATTTCGAGCACTATGTGGAAGAGGATAATTCATTTTATTAGGTCATTTATTTTCTGGGTACATTTTTAAAGGTCAATTAATCCATCTAAATGGAGGAGGAAGTATAGAATAGCATATAGTGCCTCCTTCCACTGCTGCCAGAGAGACCCCGGTGTTAGTTTACTTGCCCAGGTAGGGAGGGATGCATCAATGCGGATGAGTGCCAGGTATTGGCGTGATATTTGAACTGGGAATTATGCTTTCATAAACTGCTTTCAGGGGTATATTAACCGGGTCCTTCCTAGGGATGGAAGAGCTCCGCAGCCCGAGGGAGGGCAGATGGTGCATGCCATTCATTTTCAACCTGAGAGCTGGTCAGCGTGCCCATCCCAGTCCCCTCATGTCAGAGCATCTCCTGCCTCCGGGGATCAGTTTGATTTGCACTGATGCAAATGAAATCAGGCTGGGGATGTCCATGCAGTTGTGTTGGAAGGGGTTATATTCTGTCTGAGACTTCACTGTCTTCGCCCATTGGTAACACTGCCATTGATGAGGATAAATATTGTCATGCAGGGATTCAAAACCATCATTTTATAAATATTTTCACCAAAGCGAGCGATTTATTCGACTCTAGGGCCATGATCATTATGGAAATTTGGAAGCAGCAAGCTACTTGTCTCGCTCATGTGAATCATCCCATTAATTTCTGAACGAGCGGAGCTGGCAGGGCTGTGCGTCGGGCAGGTTGTGAGCGGTGCTGAGGAGTGCGGGGGGACCCGAGCCCGTCCCCGCGCCAGCCGCCGGCGGAGCAAAGCGCTGCCGTGCCAGGCACCGTCACCCCCTCGCAGCTCCCCAGCAAGAACCATGGGAAATCACAGTTCAGCGCGAGAGCCGTGGGGCAGCTTTGGTAATGAGGCTCAGTCGAGAGGCTGGCCAGCCCCCCCTTAGACACTTCGTTATTATTCCTTATGGGGAACCGGAGACCTGCCAGTTCAGCCCAGGGAGCAAAAGCCAGAAAATCCATTGCTGCTGCTGCCTTTCCTGTTTGTATTTACATTTTTATTGATGCCTACAGTGTCAAACACCAATTATTTTAACTGGAAGATCCATCAAGCGGTCTAATAAAGCTTCCCTTAGAAAAGGGATAGAAAACCATGAACAGCTTGACGCCTCCACTGAAACGTAAAAGGTGTGTTTTACTCCAACTGGGAAATACTTGGAAATCTTTGAAAAAATCAAACCCTCCACATGCAGAAGCCGGAGAGGAGCCCGTGTCCTGTCAGGCGAAAGGAAGGCACAGGCTCCCATGCCTTTCTGGGGGACAACAGCGATGCTGCAGGTGATTTCTCTTGCCGCCTCTGGCCTGACCCTGGTGGGAAGATGCCGCTTCGCCAAAAAAACCGCTCTGGTGTCAATTCGGCAGCTTTGCAAACCGCTGCACTCTCCACGTGGAGTTTTGGCACTGATGAGCTGCAGCATTTGGGGGCATCTCAGGAAGAGTCGGAGACCCAGGGAGATAAAAGCAGCGGAAAACCAGGTGCGTGGCTTTGCAGAGGTGCTGTCAGGTTGGGGACAGCAGCGCTCCAGCGAGCCCAGCAAAGAGCCTGATGCTCCTCCCCAGAAAGAGCTGCCAGTCAGGAAAATAACAGTTAAAACACCCCGACTTGACATTATGAGATCGATTCGGAGACCATTTTTTGGTTACATTGCAGCAGCTTGGCAGAAGAATACTAATGAGGATGCATAATTAGTCCCAATTCGTGTTAATAGCCTGGCACATTAGTCATAGCTTGGTGTTACCTCCGTGCAGGGAGCCGGTGCAGCGGTGCAGGATGCGCCTCGGCCATCCCGGGCTCGTGCTTTGCTCAGCCCTTTGCAGCGCAGTGGGGAGGGTCGGCGGCTCCATCTCCCCTGTGGCAGACCCTCCCAGCTGGGAGGAGGATGGAGAAGCACAGAGAAAGGCTTGTGTTTGCCCAGAAAAGGGCTGCTCATATTAGCTGGTCACCAGAGAAGACGGGACTAATTTTTTTTGCTGTTTCAAAGCTGGCCAGGGTGTGTAAGTAAGCCAAGGGCACAGGCACGTGAGGTCCCCCTGTGCAGATTAGTTTCCGCCTGTTTCATCCTTGCTCAGTCTCATTAAGTGTGTTGAAAAACTTTGCTGAGGGCTCCTTAAAAAACCCAAACAAACCAACAGACCAATATTTGAAGCATGCACAGCTGAGGGGGATGTTTCTGTAATTGCAGAAAAATATATTTTTTTTTCTTCTTCCAGTGCAGGAACGATTTAAAAAACTCTCATGATGCAAGGCAGGTTTCAAACTACTTATTAAATAATGCAGAGCAAGAGTTACAAATTGATGCTAAACTTTATATTCTTTGCCCTCCTGAGAGGCCTCTCGGCTTGTTACAGGCCGGCGTCTTCACCGTTTATCAAGAGCCGTAAGACTTGCAGCGTGTTAATGCTTATCAAAGCCCGTGGTAAATCTCCTTTCTTTCATCTCCTTTCCCATCCCTGACTTTTTCAGTGCAATAAAATGCTCTTTCCAGAGGAGCCCCTGTGCTGCGGGGTGGAAGGGGCTCGCGCGGCGGCGGGTCAGCGTCTCGCTGCCCTGCCCGGGCTGCTGGGAGCCCTGCCGGGTGCCGCTCCTTCTGCGCCCTGGCACAAGCACACTGCCGTCCCCTGGGGTTTTTATTCAGAATAGATGCCTAAAAATGGAAAGGAATAGACGGTGGAAAGCAGACCTCTGCTGAGAACGGAGCTGCACCAGGGTGATTTATCCTGCCGGAATTGCCACTGCAAAGCTTCTGCCTGCGCAGTGCTGCGAGAAGCCTCCTGAATCCTCCTCAGGATTATTAGGCAATTAGTCTTCCTTTTCTCTCTCTGCCAGCACAGAGCTGATGCCTCTGTGCTTTATAGCCACGCAGGCTTTCGAAAGCTACGCCCCTGACGTGGGACCGTAAGGAATTCATAGGAGGCAATTTAAGAGACAGCCCTTGCCTGGTATGGAGGTGGGAGGATCTGCTGGGAGGTGATGTTGAAGCCTTCGGTGTGCCAGAGACAAAGACCAAACACCTCCCTCCAGCCATTCTCTTCAAAGGACTCGCAAAGCGGCAGGCGCAGCGGGATGTCTGGATGCCCGGCAGGGAATTCCTCGCTGGCCGTGATCACCATTGTCACAGACATTGCCCTCGCGCTGCCCGAGAAGATGCCGGGCACATGTGGGACGAGTGGCCTCGGTGCAAGGGAAGCTCCCGTGCAGCATTTGGGCTTCACCACCTAGGGTATCTGCCAGCTGCCAGCTCAGAGGGAAAACCCCTCTAAAAACACCCCGTTTGGCTCTCTAAGGGTGTCTGGGTGCAGCAGCAGCCAAGCTGGGAGATAAAATCTTTGTAGATGTATCACAAGTCTCCTGCAACATGCTTAGGTTTCGAACAGGCTAAATAAATATTAATAAACCATAAAGAACAGGGGCTTCCTTAGAAAAGTAGAGGATAACAGATGGTCTGTAGTTAACCATAAAATTATTTTCAGCTGAGAAGCTGGGCTGGTATAAGAGACTGCGTGAGCAGCGCTCAAGCTCCTCTCAGAGCTCCTCGGACCATGAGATGAGAACGTTTTGATGAACTCCAGCCCATCTGCCGCTCTCCGACGCAGGCAGCAGGACGGGCTCGCTGCGGGAGGAGCCCTGGGCAAAAGGCACTGTGCGCCCCTTCGCCGCGCAAACCCATCGCTGCTGCGTGGTGTGGGATGCTGCCACCGCTGCTGCCGCTGCCTCTGCCACCGCCCTGCAGGGCACCCAGCACCCACCGCCGGCACCCAGGGCACCCAGCACCCTGCCAGCCTGCTCCGCCGGCTGGTGCCATTTGGCAGCTGCCTGCCGACGAGCAGCTTGGTAACTCAGGTGTATGGCTGAGGAATGTCAGCCTGGCAAAGTGGAAGAGTGGGGCTTGCTGGCTAAATGGGGATGGAGCCACAAGCAGGGTAAAAAGCCGACTTTCTTCTGAAAGCAGCTCGCGCCTTTGGGAGGGCGGCGGGTTTTATACATGGGCACTGCCCAGCCGCGAGTGCAAAAAGCAATTAACAGGGAGGGAAAACTTCCTCTGACAACAGAGGGGCCAGAAACCAGCAATAAGCAGAACAACCTCCAAAGAAGCTGTCGAAGCAAATGAGAGAAGAAAAGCCATTAAGCTTTTTAATATTTTGTGCCAGGCTTGGAAGAAAAAACAGTGATGTAAAAAGAAGCGTAGTGTAGCATCCCGTAAATTATCAGTGGAGCTTGGGGGGCTTTGGGCTGGTGACTCCCAGGGCTGGCGGGGGCTTTCCTGCATCTAGTAAAGCGCTTCATGAGGTCTGTGGCTGGTAAAAAGATGAAAAGGGAGGGAATATGTTGAGGGTTTTCTGAATTTGTTTTCTGTTTTCTTCTTTTAGTGGGGCAAATAATGCAAGAAAAATGGTCTGGCCACCTCCAATAATCATCAGAGGGAGATCAGAAGGCTCCTGGGTTCACTGCAAGCGTGTAGGAGACAAGGAAACAAGAGGAAAGGATGGCATTTATAAATTGTAGCTGTTAAATCTAAAGGGGGGGAACGAAACAGGAGATAATTGAGCTAACCAGTCATTGCAAGAATAAAATTTAAATTTCAGCAGTCAGCAAGAAAGTTTTCATAAATAGAAATACCAGCTGTTCAGGTGGAGAACTTAAAGATCTCTGCAGAAGTGAATGATAAAAGAATTGCTTGAATACATTCAGAGCCCATTGTTCGGGAAAAGAAAGCAGTGAAGAAAAGGAAAATAGGGCTCCTCAAAGTAATGAGTGGAGCAGATGAGGGAGAACAAAGGCCCGGCAGCTCCCGTATCCAGTTGATTTGTTCCTATCTCATTGAAGAGAGTGAGAAGCGGGCAAGGCAGCAACGTGGCTGGTTGATACTACAGAAAGGGTACCGTTATTAAAGCTTAGATAAATAACCAAAGAGGCACGAGTCGGGGGCTGATAAGGCAGAGCAGGCTCCAGAAATTGAGTTCAGCGTGCAGTCACTTCCTAAGAGGGTTTAACATCTCTGGTGTCTTTATAATGAATCTAATTGCACCCATTCCCAGTAACCCCGGCAGCCCTGGCACGGGGGTCGCTCGCTCTCTGCGCTGCTCAGAGATGTGCCGGCAGAGATGTGCCGGCACCGGCATCCGTGTAGGGCGGCCACCGAGCCAGCACCACGCTTCCCTGCGTTAAAGCAAGCTGCCCATAACCTCTCCTACCACACTGTTTATTGTTCTGGGCTGTGCTTATTTCCAATTATGATTCAGTTTATCCCAATTAAATGCCACTTATACTTCAATGTAGTTATCCAGCCCAATACTCTTAATTAGTTTGTAAAGTATTAGAAGTCAATTTTAATTATTTCCAGTGGGTTTCAGGGAAATCTCAATCAGACGTCTTACGCTTTCACTCCAAGCAGTGGCTCTTCCTTTGCCTCCCCAAGTGCTGTTTGCTTCCCCACATTTCCCCTCGCCCACCGGCAGAGCCCAGCCTGAGCCATGGGATCTGGCAGAGCCCAGCCTGAGCCGTGGGGATTCAGCAGAGCCCAGCCGGAGCCGCAGGGATCCGGCGGGCAGCCTGGGAAGCCCGGCGGAGGGCGTGGGGGCCACCCAAGCCAAACCCACCGGAGGGGTAGCTGGGTCAGGCCACCCACCTCCCGCGTCAGGGCCCGTCCCGTCGTGGCAGGGTCCGAGCGGAGCATCCCCGCCGGCGGGGGTCAGGCAGGGCGGGCGCCGCCCCTCTCTGCCAGCTACCTGGGGAGCCTCCGCGCTGATAATTATCTATAGTCATACGGCGCCTGTTTTTGGATTGCTTCACGGCCGCCAGCCTCTCTGCCAGCTACCTGGGGAGCCTCCGCGCTGATAATTATCTATAGTCATACGGCGCCTGTTTTTGGTAATTGCTTCACTTTGCATGGAATTTAATTACAGAAATCCACATGGGGAAACTGCTGCGCGGTTCGATTTTATGTGGCTTGTTTGCTTCGTGGCGAAGCCGTATCTGGGGAGATGGGGTATTGGTGTCCCTCTCCTTTGGGCAGCCCCGAATAGCCATGACTCGCTGCTGAGAGGTGACGAGCGTTGGTCCAGAGAGCAGAGCGGGCGGCACGTGGTCCAGCCACGCTGGGCTTGTGCATCCCAGCAGCTGGAGAGGGATTCTGTCCTGGCATCCCCCCCACAGCTGGATCCCAAACCCTTTTGGATCCACTTTTTCTTACTTATTCCATGTACAGCCGAGGCCGAATTGATTTGCCCCAGCTCCTTCTCGACATGAGTGGCACTAGCTAAAATTAATTTCATGCACAAAATCCCTCTTTTTTTAAACCCCAGCTTGCCAAAACAAGGTTCAGCTAATCCTTAGCAGAGCGCAGCTCCCGAGTGGCTTTGGGCAGGAGCTCCTCATGCCGCCCCCGCCCTGCTGCAAGGCTTCTCCGCTGGGATGCTCCTTCGGATGGCCAGCCCGACCCTTCTCCCTGTGCAGTCCCGGCGTGGGGTGGAGCGGCCGGCACTGGAGCCTGGTGGAGATTAATGATGTTGGCAAGGCAGAGCAGCTGTGGCTTTGAGAACAAACAGATACGTTTGGGCTTGTTTTGCAGCAAGGGATGCTTACGGGTGGCTTCACCCAGGGTCTGGTGCCGACTGGGGTCCCCGTGCCGTGCCGTGCCGTGCCATGCTGTGTCGTGCCTTGTCCTGGCCACCCACACACATAACATGGGAAACTCTTCACGGCAGCGTTGCGTGTCAGCAGACGCTGAAGAAGCAGTTACAAATGGCAATGAGGGGAAAAGATGACTCCTTAAACTGATGAAAAATAATCTCCCAAGTGCCCTGTTAAGTGTTATTCAAATGTAGCCTTGCTGTGCAACATCTCTGCGGACATCCAGAGTCATCTGGGGGAGCGGCACATAAGAAACCCTGTTGCTTCGGATGCTGAGAGCAGCTACCTGGCACTCGCCTCTCTTCATGTGCAGATAAATGCTCCTTGCTTGATCTTCGAGGGCTGGGAAAGCTGAGCAGTAGAATCCCCCCTTTAGGGTAACAAAATAGCAACACCAAAAAAAAGATAAAGCAATTCTCGGCTCCAATTGAAGATGAATCCTCCTTTCTGCTCATTATAAAATACCTATTATCTCCCTTTATCTCCTAGCCAACAGTGTTATTTCAATTTAACAGCGTATGAGAAATGCAAGGAAATATAATAAAAGAGCCATGGATGCACTATTTAATGTCAGAATGACAGATGCTTCAATTAGGCAGACAGGGCTATTTCTCCCCAAAATAGATAAAGATGAAATTTTTATAAGATTGCACTGTTTGTGTTTACGATACAGTACTGTTACAAGCTTTCATTACAATATAAATTAAAATAAAACCTCCTATTTCAGTGGAAACCCAAACCGATTTGCCAATAATTTTGCAAGTTCTCAAACCAGTCGTCCCCTCAGTGCACGGTGCTGCCTCGGTGCTGCCGGGGCCGGAGC
>NW_008794753.1:964402-1016416 GCF_000699145.1 Aptenodytes forsteri | reverse complement strand
CACGGCACCCCCACGCTCTCACAGTGGCGGTCGGGCCTCCCACGTGTCCTCCGCCAAGATTACCGTGAGCGGCTCCCTCCGTAGCTCAGGTGGGTTTACGGCCCCTCGGCGGCCTCGCCACGCCGCCACGGTGACCTTCCTGGGCACGCGGAGGCTGACGGTGACACCGGCGCCGGGGTTTGCTGCGGATGCTTCTGGCAATTTGCTGCTCCGGGATGTGTGCGGCTCCCTGCGAGCCCTTGAAATATCTGAAGGTCTTGCCTTTCTAGTGCTGCTAAATTCCAAGGCATATTTGTACAGTAACTGGGTCAAGGAATGGTCAACAAAAAAATTATGTCTGTGTTTACCCTGGAATTATAGATACAGTTGGAATTATGCGTGAATTAAAAAAAGTCAACACGAGTGACACAGTAAACATGCTGGCTTTGCCAGCGGTTTGAAGAGTGGGGATCAAGTGGGGGGATTGTGCTGGGAAGCTTCCCGCGGTGCTGGAGTCAGAGGTGGAGTGGTGCTGCGGGGTGCCAGGATTCAGGCGCCGTGCCGTGCCGTGCCATGCCATGCCATGCCGTGCTGTGCCATGCCGTGCCATGCTGTGCCATGCCATGCCACGGGGCCCAATGGACTGGTACCACCAGGGCCAGAACTGAACCGGGAATGGGGCTGCGGAGCATCCCAGCCCGTGCGGCAGCTTCATCGCCCGCCTTTGCACGCCCGCAGTTGCACTTGCGCTATTGAGTTTATTTATGGCTTGAGCCTGGCTTTAATTGTTTCCGTCTTGTATGTTTTAGCCATTTAGCGTGTGTCTGATTTGTCACATAGCACTGAGGATGTTTTGGTAACTAAGTGCTATAAACATTATTTATTATTATATTTCAACCAAAACAAGCATTACTATAATTTATTTATTAATCACTTTTCAAATTCAAAGGAAACATCTGTGCAGATTTGCAATTAAGTAGGTTTATGGCTCGAGCGAGATTTCCCTAGAATTTCTATAAATAGATCCAGTGTTTATTCCTCATTGTCTTAATATTTCTGAACAGTAATAGTCATAATGATAATCTTCCAGCCTGCTGTAACCTGTTTGTAGCCCTGTGACCCGGCTGCATCCCACTGGGAGGATGCAGTGATGCAGAAGTGCTGCTGCCCCTCTCCAAAAGCGTCCCCGCCGGAGCTGGTCTCGCGGGCAAACCGCCGGCGGGGTGGGAGCCTTCTCACGCCAGCTTGGGTGGTTAAAACAGCCCTGCCCCTGAGGCCACGTCTGGTTACCCCAGTGATCCCAGGAGCATCGCTGCTGCTCCCTGACCGCCGTCGGTCTCCAGGAAAAGTCTGCCACTGCTCTGCAAATCCTGAACAAGTGCTGAAGCTCAGAGCCGCCTGCGCCATCAGCACATCAGGCATGTCCGTGTGAAACTGTTCTTACCCCTACCTGCCTCCTAATTAAGCCCCAGTGTGTCACTAATCCATCACAGCTTGAAGCCTCCTCTTCCCTGCTGAAGCACTAAGCTTTGCCAACCAGCGGCCCCGCTTTCCCACAGCCTTTGGGGCGCTCCGAGCTCCCCACTGCTCCTCACGACCATTGCTGTATTCCTGACAGAGCCCGGACCAGGCTCCCCAAAGTGCCGTGTGCCATTTGCCATTTGGTACGGGATATGTAAAATCTGACAGCATCCTTGAGGATAAAAATTATAAATGAGGTGTTACGAGTCAGCAGTTTCATCCAGTTCTCAAACTTAATAGATTTGTTAATGATAAATATATTAATGCCATTAGCATTTCAGAGAATGAGGGGATGATGGAGCGCAGGAGAGACCTCAGGACATACAGATGGCTTAATTGCAAGGCAATGACTTTTGATAGATGGCAACGTGCTGCCTGCACTTTAACAGCAAGTAAACACCTTGACCCGAAGGACGTAGCTCCCAGGCCAACAGTTTTTGGTCTTGCCCCGGCTCTGGCATGAGAGGAGCGTCTCATCTCATCTCTCCAAGCAGGTGCTGCTGCCATCCCACATCGCCGGCAGCCGCAGCCCTGGCCACAGCGCTGGTCATGCCGGTGACGAGCAGCCCCGGCAGCCCCGGCTGCATTTTCAAGACTGTCACGCCTGGGAGCTAAACTGCTTCTAAGGACGTTGGGAAACAGGCTCCATATTTCAATGATTTCTTCCATTTTGCTTTCGGGTCTATAAATCACCCTCTTTGGCAGGAATTTCCATATTCTGGCTGTGCTCTGCTCTGCCAGTCATCTCCTCCGAGCCGGGCTCTAACCTGGTTTGCTACCCGCAGACACAAGTAACATGTTTAACCTTTTTTATGAGGCATATTTATTGCTTTCAGGGGCTACCCTTTCCAAATCTCCTCCAAACAGACATTTGTCTTTTCGAGGTTTCCAGTGTTTCCAATGCAAAGCCTGAGAATCAATACAGCTCACATCGTTTCAGCTTTCCCAACCGCCAGATCCAGATTGGATTTAAACTGGGCTCCGTCCCCCGTTTACGCTTTAAGCATCCCAAGACGGTGCACGCTCACACAGCTTTATTGACTGTGGTGGGGAAAGTGTGATTTATCCTCACTGATCATCAGTTCAATTTGCCCAAAGAACTCGCTCCTAGGGATGGTTGTAAGTAGGACTATAAACGTATTTCATACTCTTCTCCTGCAGTAGAAGAGGTAAAATATAGAGTAGATGGCTCTATTATATCAGCCTCTGGTTATTCTCTCTAATATTTATTTCAGAAGTCCTGTGCAAAAAACACTTTGTGCAGGGAGGAGATAAACCTGCTTTTGAACTAATTACAAATCACTTTTATTGGCTGTGCCAGCTACCAGCTTTTGCCTTGCCACGCGGTAGCTCGGACCCATTTTTATACCATCTTTCAGAAACGAAGCTGAGAAGATCATCCTGTCCGTGGAATCCTGCATTCCTCATCCAGAGACATCGGCAGCTGCTGCCCCAGGTGTCGGTGCCTCTCCGGGCATGGCTTCCGCGCCATCCTGGTGGAGATGCGAGACAAGCCATATGCCTGGTGCAGGGCTATCAGAGCTGACGCCGGCTTGCCGAGCTTTGCCGTTGGGAAGCCTGGGGGAAAGCGCTTTACCGGACACGTCGTGCAGCTGCTTAACTGTTTCACCCTTACAAGCCTGCACTCGAAAGAACCAGTGCCAGTGCTGGAATTGCAAAAGAGCAGGCAAAAAAGAGGAGGGATGTGGAAGGCATCCAGGTGGTCCGGCAGCCACAGCCTGGCACCCTGCTCTCTGCCAGCAAAATTCCTCCGGGGTTGTCCCTGGCCTGTGTGCGATGGCAGCGTGCAGCTTGTGTGCAACCACAGCGTGCAGCTTGCGGGCAACCACAGCATGCAGCTTGCATGCAGTCACAGTGTGCGGCTTGCATGCAGTGGCATCATGAGCAGAGCGCCCGTACGTGTCCAGAGCTGCACGAGAAGCCGGGGCTGCTTAGGTCCTGCTCCTGTTAGGATGCACGTTATTGCTGCTCCGTGGTTGGCAGCGCACGCAGGGTAGAAGTCAGCCTTTCCAGGGGCCTATGTGCAAGCCACGGCGGAAGGGGGACCCCATTTCATTAGGAGCTGGGCTATTTGTGGCACTTACTTACTTTAATTATTTGTTTGCAGATAATTTCTGCAAGAAGTTCTGTTTCCTCCCAGGAGAGGGCAATAACACACGCATGCTGGCGTGGCCATCCTGCTGGAAAGGCTCCTGGCTGATGGACTCCAGAGATGCCTCTGGGAACAGAGAGCAGAACGGGACTGTGCCGCCTGCTTGTACGGCTCCTCCTGCGAGTCCACAGCATGTACCGGCAGTCCCAGTGTAGGCAAATCAATTTAAAAAACAAACCTTCACTTGTCTCCGCTGAAGATGGCTAGAAAATCCCAGAATGTATGTGCTTTATCAAATCAGTAGAAATTAAAACAGCTTATTCTCAGGAAATCATCCATTTCCCAGATAGTCAGGAATGACGATTGCTGGCATCCACCCAGCTCGCAGTTAACAAGCAAGCCTTGAATATGTGGCAGTGAGATCCGATGCAAATTATTTGTGCAAAGCCAGAGGATTTCATCTCAGATGAGCTGCCAAAGTGGGAAGTTTTAATGAGTGAAATCCTCTAACATAATTAACCAGAGAAGAGATTGGCCCTGGAAGGTTTAAGCACCGCGGGCTTCTTGGCGCTGCAGACCGAGGGCTGAGAGCAGGAGCTGGGACCGCGGCCGGTCCGTCGCCGGGAGGAGCTGGAGCCCTCTGGGCTCCCCCAAACCAGCGGGGAATAATGCGCTCGCCTGATGATGTCTGAAGGGAAGGGCAGGCTCTCCCGCATGCACGGAGCACCACAAACAAGCCGAGTAATTGAATTATCTGTACGAGAACACGGGCAGAGGCTTGACCTGTGGCAAAACTCATTTCCTGCGGCGCAGGACCGGCGCCTTGCGCCCTCCTCCCAGTTTCGGGGCCAGGAAAGGAGCGCACCGCATGCCCTCTCTCTGTCATTTTTCTTTCAGATCAATTCCAAAGCAGCAGGAGCAGGGTGAAAAGCCTTGGCGCAAGCAAAGCCCCCCAAACCGTTCCCTGGAGGCGGTGGGTCCACACTCCCCCTGACAATTTCAGTCGGCGGAAAACCTCGAGCAAAGCGAGTCGGAAACGGCCCTTCCAGAGCTGGTTTAATACAGAACGATTTGGAAGTCGATAAACAGGAGCCCTGCAAAGTGCTCTGATTCGGGATTAGACCGTGTTTGGCTGCAGGTTCCCGTTGGGCGGGGCGGGCGCGGGAGGGCCAGTGCAGTTCATCAGCGTTCCCGACTGGCAGCTCCGCGCAATTCCCCAACAAGCGGAGTTTCTTAAAAACCTGTATTAAGGCAATCATGTCGTCTTCTCTCCTCTGCTCTGGTGACAGTTTCCCCCTGACACTGCTGTTATTGGAAGTTATATTCATGTCACATCAGGAGTACGGATCGGCTCTCTGGAGAGTCCTTCTTTACTGGGAAGTGGCATCTCTGTCGTGTAGTCCAGAGAGAAATCGATGAGAAAACTAGTCAGGGATCAGTAGACAAGGCTGATAACTTTCCAGTTACACCAGCAAGCCTCATCTTGGCTTGTTTAAGGGGAGAGATGGCAGAGGTGCGGAGGAGACTGAAGGTGGAGAGGAGGAACCGGGCGCCGGGGCTTCCCTGCGGTAGTGGGTCTGCTTTTTCCCACCCCACCTTCTCCCTGCCTGCATTTCCCAGGCAGCCGCTTCCCCCGGGACCGCAATATTTCCTGTCAGGAGGTCAGGTGTGCTTGGGGTGAATTTCTTCACACTCAGCAAGTCTCTCTTGCAGTGAGCAGCAAGAAGGGAAATATGAGAAAAACGATCAGATTTTCTCCTTCATTGAAACGGTTGAATATTAGCTCCTGATATGTAAGACAAAGTGGGGATAAAGGGTCACAATTCCATTAGATCCTCCTAATTGGGCTTTTTCCTGAAAGCACAAAATCAGTATTTTCGTCTACATGTACCTAATAAGCTACTTGGGTCTCCTGTAATAACGCAAATCTGGCCTTCGTGCGTGCAGACTGATGGGGTATGGGCAGCTGCCTGCTGCAAGCAGGGCGCTCGCAGGGTCCTGCCGGAGGCCAAGCCGAGGAGATGGCCCGGCCGCGCAGCTGGGCACAGCCCCACGGCACGCCGGAGAAATGCCACGTGCCAGGAGCTGCCCGGGCTGTGCCGCAGGGATCGGGGCCGTGCCGGCTATTAGGAGCCCAGCCAGGCGCGGTGGTGTGCGACTGATCAAAGACTTCGGCACCGGAGAAAAAAGCCAATTCTGAGCCCAGCATCCTCAGTCAATATCTGCCAATTCCTAAGAAATTGGCCACCTTGAAGTAACCGAAGTGACAACATAGAGCCGATTAGAAAAATTAAACTCAGATCGAGCTGGAAAAAAGGCCACTCAGCTCACTGAAAACATTATCTACTCTAATTGGAAGCCTTGTGTAATTTGGCTTTGAAATTGAATTCTTTTTCCTTCCCGGAGAACTGTTATTACCTTAATCCTCTGCTTTGAATAAGACCATTTATATGGTCAAATACGGCTTGTTTGCAGCACGGCAAACTCACTGAGTGAAGCAGCGATTGCCCTCTTCCGTGCCAGCTAGCATTGGGCAAGCCACATTTGTCAGGCCCCTGTATTATTTCCTCATATCGATGCATTTTCACCCTTTTCATCTTGCCTTTGCTTTGTAGTTATATTATTCATGAAAAGACTGAAAGATCTGTTTTAACTTCATACTCCTTCCGAGGCAGACACGGGCACTCTTCACGCTCCCCATTTGCATTCAGAGAAGCAAAAGGGGAGCAAGCTTAGAGACGGGAAGATTTGCAACCCAGGACGTCTTCGAGCAGGAGGCTGCAGCCCTGTCCCTCCGCAGTCACTGCTCCAGCCAGGGCTCAACAGGCTCCCCAGGGAAAAGGAGCCCGTCCTAACGCGCCCATGGCTGCTGCTGGTTCGGGGTACGAATGGCAAAAGGGGTGTTCCCATCTCCGTACCAGCTCATTTCGCCAATTCTAGCCAGCTCGCTGTAGTGTAGCTTATTTGCGGAATGGCAATAGAGGGAAGACAACAGCGTAATGAAAGCATTGCATCCCAATTTCCAAGTGTGGCCAACAAGATCAATCAGGCACTTTGGAAAAATCAAGAACTTTATCTCCAATCAGCCAGCTTTTATCTGCTTAGGAATAAACAAGGCTGAGGAAGCTAGTGGTAGCAACAGCTGCATTGTAAATAAGCCTGAAGCCAGACCCTTCTGCTGGAAGTAAATAATTGATCTCAGAAAAATTCTGCTTAGGCAAAGCCATTTCAATTACCTGGCAGATGACGACGAATGCTGGGAGAGGTTAATGGCTCTAAAGTATTTAAAGAGAAGATGTTTGCCTGGGCGCACCGTAGTTTGTCTTTCATTTACCCAACAGAGGGAGATTATTTGAGAAACTAAGCGACAGGTAGGTGTGACCGTCCCGGCCCGCTCAGGCGTGATTTATTGGGGTGACCTGCTCCCCAGAAGGGTGGCGAGGAGCACCGGGTTTAGGGGTGAAAGGCAGAGATGGCTCTTGCCTGGCAGTGTTCCCACCGGTCACACCAGCCTTAACTGTGACTTCTCGTGGCTCCTGGAGCACATCAAGGACTGAGAGGTTTTCTTGGGGTTTTATCTCTAACGCAGCAGAAGTCAGGCACTTTGTGGAGCTGGGTAGGTGAGACATAGAAAGGAGTTACTGTAAGTGAGGAGCCGCTGTGCAGTACGCCCAGGAGCACCGAAAACCTGGACACTTAGTTTAGTGCTGTAATATTTCTCCCTTGGCAGAGAGCAGCCTCCCGAAACCACCTGTCGCGTTGCCGGGGCCGGGGCTGGGGAGCAGTGGAGCCGCTCGCTGCCGGTGGGGTCGAGCTAGGATGCTCTTAGCATCGCTAGAAGCAGACCTTCTTTTAGGGTGCAGGGGGGAGCCCTCATCTCATTTCCATTGAATTTCAAAAACAATGAAGTTTATTGTGGGATGTATTAAATAAGGCATTAGTGAAACAACGGCTCTTGATGAGCACTGTATGCCTGACTGGCCTCCAAGTCCGTTCCCCAGAGGCAAGGTGTATCCCCCGGGTGGATGCGCATGGGAGGGGAGCACCCCAAGCCTGGCCACCCATGGGATGGGGAGCACCCGATGCCCAGCCATGGGGCCGCCCGGCTGCGCCGCACTGCTCGCAGCACACTATCAAAGCCTCGGTGTTGATCACCGTGGTGGGTTGTTCAGTGATCGGCTTTGGTTTTGCAAGAGCTTTGATCATGATACTTCAGCTGCGGGAAATGAGTGGTTCCCTTTGTTTCGCTTAACTTTCCTTCACTTTCATCCTCATAAATAATTTATTCTTGTTTGTTCTATTCACTTTCATATTTTTGTTTTCTTCCCCATTAAAATTCTGCTTCAGTGGCTTGTGGAGAAACTTTGAAGCTCTCCCTCCCTGTCCTCAACCTTTCTGGAGGAACAAATTCCTCCCCAGTACGGTCACGGGGAGGGAGACACTTAACTCCCTCGCTCCGAGCTGCTCTTTGCAAAGCGCTCGCCCTGCGTAAGCCCCTGTCCCCGTGCACCTCTGGGGTGAAGAGCATCTCTGGGCGTGCAAGCAGCAAGCACGCACGGGTGAGAGCTGGTGCGCTGGATAGTGGGCAGAAATACAGCTCTGTCAAGGAGCTGACCATGAAGATGAAACTATTTCTGGCATTAGAACATATTCTGCTTTGGATATGCTGGGTCAATAAAAGCCTTCTCTAAGGAGGGATTGCTCCTCTGATGTTAAAACGATTTTAAATTTTCAAAGCAGAGCACAGATTCGGTGGACAAAAATGCCCTTATGCACAGCTGCTGAGAAGGTCTTTCAAAACCACAGCATTGCTTGTCCCCCGTCGTAACAACAGCGGTCCTTAGCCGGCTTTTCCTTTCCCTTTCCATACAGCAGCTTCTTTAGCTGCTCTCTTTTTTACAGAGCTCTATTTTTTACCTTTTGTGAATATTTTTTTCCCCATTGAAAGATGGATTTTATTGTATTCACCCTTAAATGAGTCCTCCAAAAATAAGCAAGGTGTATCTGTCATTTCCCATTGTATCTATTATACCCACATGGCTGTTTCCAGGTTTAGTAACTCCACCTGTGTTCGCGTTAACATCTGGGTGGGTTGGTTTGAGATACGCTGTGATGGCAGCAGATTTTCCTGCTTTGGCAATCAGACCTCAGGCTTTAAAACCCCCAGGGCTCCAGGTGAAGTCAATGGGTTCTCTCTCTCTGGGAAGCTCTGTAGCCCTCCTTCTGGGACGTGGGGATGGAGGCTGGCTCTGTTGACATGCTCGGGAAGCAGAGGACCAGCTTGCGTGCGGAGGAGAAGATGGTCTCTTTACCCTCCCAGATAAACAGGTCATCTGCAGCCTTTTACAAGAATCAGAAAGGTAATTACTTGGAGGGGAAGTGAAATGCCTTCGCATTAGGAAGTATTGTTTGTTCTAGGATAGCAAATTGTGTTGTTGTTGCTATTATTACTCTGACAGCAGCACCCAGGGCCCTTCCAAGAAGGGAGGTGCTGCTCCTTGCCTTGATGAGTGTGGCTATCTCTTGTCTCCTCTAGTTACCATTGATATTTATAAATGTATTGTGGAGACCCAGGTGTGCTTTCCAGTTTATGGAGGCTCAGTGTGTGTGTCACCTCGAGCTACCTAGTGCAATAAAGGGGCAACTAACAACTATTATCAAACATGTAAATGACGTGATTTACCCCAGAGGATCTGGGAGCATGCCTTAAACTACTGTCCCCAGTCCTGCAGCCCGCAGTCAAGGAAAGGACCCATGAGAACTGACTGAGAGTGAGTCTCGCCCCTTGTACACCATGAAATCGTGCCTGCAAGGCTGCCTCTGGGGAGATGTTGCTCTGATTGTAGCTCCTGTCTGAAATTTCTGGGTCAGGATTATTGATTGGGATCATTAACTGGCCTGGCTTTGCGAGGGGTGGGGACGTGGGGCTCCGTGCCACCGAGGTGCCTTCGTAGGCATATCTCTGCAGCAGCCTGTCGAGGCTTTAGTTCTGTCTCTGTGTGGGTCTCCTGGAAGATGCTGCTGCTGGATCATTGCCTTTTCCCTGTCCCTCTTCCACCACTTATAAATACCAGGGTCAGCCTCCTTTCCTCGCCTCTATTTACAGTGCTTGTCCCAGACCCTGTGTGCCATACCCAGCTCCCTGGCTAACGCCTTGGGTGTAAGTGCCCAGCATCACTGTGGGTCCTCAGGGCTCCCTGGGGACCCTGAGAGCTGGAGTATGAATATGAGATGCCATTGCTGATGTACCTGTGCAGGAGGTCTCAGTCTGCAATCGTGAATAAAGCTGGTACGGTTTTACCTTCTCCCACAGGAAAGGGAAGATGCAAACCCCCCTTGTGAAGAGGCATATTCATTTGTAGGGAAACTTCATATCTATGACTCTCATGGCAAATATATTTCAAGCTGAAGGGCTTATGGCAATAATAACCCTCGGATATGTCTCTCTTTACTGCTGTGGGATTTATAACATCCAGAAAACAGTCAAGCCCAGGATAGCACCTTAACCAACACGTATTATGTCAGTTCACACCATGTTACCCTCCCTGCATATTTTCCGTAGTAATCGGATTTGACTACTTCCCTGCAAATTGATGGAGCTCGCAGGTTGGCACATAGGCAGACACAACTCTCTGAATTAAAAATAGTTCTCCATGTCAGGGCTCATCTCAGTAATCAGCACCGCTGGGCAGCTTTGATCTCAATCCCATGCAAACCACGATGGCTTTCCAGCTCCGCATGGCTCTGGCGTTGCACAGGCGCCGAGCACGTGTAGGGGTTTGTACGTGTGTGCAGAGACGGGTGGGCTGCTAAAGCTGCCTGAGGGACACGTTGTGAGTCCCCGTGCCTCTGCAATATGCTGAAAACTCCTATTGATTTGAGGGCTGGGGATCAAGGCTGAGACCTCCAGAGTCACACGAGGGACCTGAACTTCCAGATCCCATTAAAACGCGTGGGCTCACTTAAAATGAGCTACCTAAATCCCAGAGAACTGGCAGGTGGGAGCCTGAAGTGATGAGAAAGGGGTGACAGTCGTGGCGGGGCTCGGTTGCCCACGGAGGGCAGGAGCAGCCTGGCACCCTGCGGGATGCTGCTTCGTGCACCGTTTCAGCTGTAAGGGCAGTCCTGGCTCTGGTGACACGTGTGTGCGAATTACTGGTGTGTCAGGTTCACGCACGGCACGCAGCCTTCTGGACTCTGCCATAATTCTGTTGCTCATTGTGATGAGAGTTTTAGCTACCTGGAAAGCAGGGAAGGGTCTCCTGAAAGAGCCCTCCTCGTCTGCCTGTGGGAAGAGGCTCCATTTTGGGGAGGAGCAGAGTATTTCTCACATCCCGAGCTCCAGCTTGTCCTATTTGGTTATGACAGGCAAAGAAAAGGCACTTCCAAAAACCGAACTCGCAACTGCAAATTTTTCAAAAGCCGTGGCTGGTTTGAAGGAAATTGGGATTTCTTAGCCTGGAGGAGGGAGGAAAGACAATAGATACAGCTCAGTTAAACAGTAATCACAGGTTGAGGAAAAGAGCTGAGAAATTTAAAACTAATTAAAAGTATCTGAGGTTTTTTTAAAACCACTTCTAAAGCAACAAATGGAAATAACCCACTGGGTGATGATGAGCTTTGAATTTTGTTAGAAATCACAGAAGAACAAATTTAGCAAATCACCAAGAAACGCTAATGCAACACTGGAGCTACAGCACACAGTCGGGACTGGTAATTCTCCAAATTCCTGACAATTATCCATTTCAGGAGCCATTTCCACTTATCTTGCCTCACCTCAAAACCTTCCTGTTGAACTCTGCCTATGATTAATCCTCGTTCGTGCTCACCTTTCTCTGTTCTCCATTATTGCTTTCCTCCATTTCTCAGCGTGGCGACATCCATCCTCACCCACCTGTCCTTTTTCCTGCTACTGCTCCATTTAAGAAGGATTAAGCTTTTAATTGCAGGGTGGGTTTTTTTTACCTTGTATTGCTGTGGCATTGCTGTCTGGCAGCTATTTGAGGCTTCTGGGGCAGCTCGAAGTCTTTCCAGAAAGCTGCAGCCCAGTAGTGTCTGGTGGCGTTCCCCGATGCGTGGGATGCTCCCGAGAGCAGCATCCCTTCCAGGAGGGCAGAGTTCGGTCTTGACCCCAACCAGACATTCCGGTGAGGATAACAACTTTTGGCTCTGGGAGCTGACATATGAATGCTGATATCTTTTTTTTTTTTTTTCCTGAAGGAAAATGGAAGTGGGAATTTTCCAGAAACTGTGGGGTTTTTTTTAAAGGACAAATGCAAGACAGAGAAAATGCAGAGTGAACAAGGATGTCAGCCTCGAGACGTCCCAGCATCCCCGGCCACGGCGTGCAGGAGACGCGGGAGCTGGGGAATGGAGAGGGAAAAAATTATGTGATGGCATAGTAAGGAAGAGGAGATAATAATAATAAAAAGGGAAATGAAATAAACACAAGAGAAAAACGAAGCTGCATCTCAATAGACTGTAGGGTTCAATGAGCAGCTGGGACAAAAAAAAATGCAAACACTGTGCTTCCTGAATAATACAGAGATGGAAGCACAGGTGATAAGAAGGCGGCCGAAGGAAGGAAGGAGGGGGAAAAAAATAGAAAGGAGAAATTACTGAAGGGAGAAACCTGCAGGTGATGTGCTATTTTGCTATGCTAATAAAGAGATGAAAGCAAATGGAATGGGAGCAGAGACTGGCAAAAGTCTTACTTCTGTTGGAAAGAATAAGAGGATAAATGTTTTTAACATTTATGGAGTAGCAAAATAAAGCAAAGAAAGGCTCAGAACATCAAGCTTGTAGATGAGGAAATTAAAGTACATAAAATATTGATTCATTTGTGCTTAGTGGATGCCAGCCATGCATGCATTGGAGAAATGGTATTTTTCTAGGCACAGTTTTATTCTTGCTCCTATTTTTTCCTCCTCTCCCAGAGATGAACAGGAACAATTTGGTAAATAGTAGCTGAACGCTCAGCTCGTTTTCTACATTCCATTAATGTTTCATTTCTTAATACCCTCGAAACAAAAATGGGAAGTTGGTATAAAACATTATTCTCCTTTCAAATCATGGTAAAAAGGAGCATGGTTCCAGGCCAGTCATCAAGATTATAAACTGGCATCTGTATTAAAATGGGAATGTAGTGCTGATGATATGTGCCAGATTGGAAGCGGCCCTTTAATGAGCCACAGAAAGAGAGATGTAACACAGGCTTTTTCATGTCACCAGCTGTCTCAGTCCCGGCCCAAGAGGACCATTTCTGGAGGATGCTCTTGGCTTCTTGTCCTCTGAATATTTCACCTGACGTCCTCACTGACACGGCAAACGGATTTGTCAGTTCAGGTGACTTATCGGTTGCTGCACTGGAAATGAAAGTAATTTCCTAATTACAGATGTGGGCCTTGATGACTTGAAATGGCACCGGAGCGCAGCATGTTCCCGAGATCTTCATTAGATGCTTCTTGCAGTGGCGCGGTGGGAACAGTGCCACTGGCGCTGCGCTCCCGGACCTGGGCACCGGGGCCAGAAGGAACGGGCTGGCTCTGTGGAATCCCCATCCCTTCCTCTCCGTGCCTTTCTGGAAGAAATCCAGCAGTGCATGGTAGGCAAGAGAGGCACAAATCACTGCTCGGAGCAGGTGGTTTGTCCCATGGCTGGAGCACCATGCCTTCATGCCCAGGGAGGGAGAGGGTTGGGCAGGGGATGCATCTGCAGGGGACCCATCTGCAGCACCCAGCTCCTGGCTCTGCCATCAGGATGAGCAGCACCGTGCGGCTCGGCGGTTCTCTGCACCGGGAGAGCAGCGTGGGGATGGCTCACTCGCCAGTAGCTCGTCCTCATCATCTGCACGGCAGTGTTGGCCCCAGGCAGTGGGCATGTCAGCCTCTGGCCTATTGCTAATTTTAATCTGTTTGACAGGGAATCCCGGGTGCTCCAGTGACTTGGCTGGCATTGCCTGCTGCCTGTCAGATGCATTTATTCTCCAACAGCAGCATCTAGAATTTACCAACCCTGAGCTAAATTGCTACTCCTCTTTTTCAGCAAGTATTTCTTCTCAATCACCAGGCTGCCGTTACCCATTTACCTGCCTATTTGTTTAGTCTTTGGGAACCCTGCTGAGCTGGGGTCCCGGATCAGGCAGCTGGAGCTTCCCGGGAGCTGGGTGGGCTGCAGCGCAGGAGGCAGAGAGCTGCCCGGGAGAGGACCGAGGATGCAAAGGGGATGAGCTCGGGTGTGGAGCTGCACAGGCGGAGTGGGGCTCTGCCTCCCTCTTGTGACTGGCCTGGCAGGGTGCCATGGGTGGCTGGAGCACGAGGACCTCGGCTGGAGGAGGAGGCCAGGTCTGGAGATGCACCTTCATGGGCAGCGCTGCGTGGGGGGAGCTGCTTTGTCCTTCCAGCCAAGGTCGGGTCGGTGTCTATTTGTGCAGAATTACAAGTGCTAAGGTTACATTACATGTTTCCCCAAGTCTCTTGGGATTAATGGAAAACCTGCTGGCTAGCTCAAGGGATTTTCTAAATCCCACCCTTCCAGGAACGATATCATGGGAAAGCTGTGAGTGAGCCTTGGGCAGGGGAGGAAGTGCGGGAGAGCCCGCCTTCTCCTTGTGCATCCTTTGCAGCCTTCTGTAAAGCACGGAGATGTCAATATTAATTTCACTATGAAGCTCAAAAAAACCCTTGATCTTGGCTTTATCAGAAACAATAAATTCTTGGAGAATTTCTTAGTCTGGATATTATGGTTTCCAGTGAGATACTTGGATAATGTAAGCTAAAATCAATTCATTGACTTCAGTTGGGATCTGCCAACTTATACCAGCTGAAAAGATGGTCTTTTTTTTGTCTTCTGGTGACAGTTTTATATATGTAAAGCTGACCCAGCCTGAAGGAAACGAGGAGAAGCCGATAACCACAACAAGCAGTTTACTGCATACCCAGATGATGCAACTTTCATCTCTGATGCGGATCAGAATTAGGAAACGAGGAGAAGCCGATAACCACAACAAGCAGTTTACTGCATACCCAGATGATGCAACTTTCATCTCTGATGCGGGATCAGAATTTTCTCAGAGAGAGAGAAAAATAGACACAACAATTTCTCAGGATCACCGCTGAGAAATCACTTTAACAGCTGATAATGACACTTTATGGAAGGCGTACACGAACTCCCACATCACTGCGATTACAGTATTTCTGAACCACGGGTGCTGCAGCGTGCATCCTAATGGTGCCCGGTGGGAAGCCGGGTGCTGTGGAGAACTGGTGAGCAGTCACCCACGGAAACATGCTGCTGGGTCCTCGCCAGCCGTGGAAATCAAAGAAAACCCACCTACGGGGATGGAGCTTACAAATGCAAAGGGGGTGTAATCGAACTGCGTGTAGATTTAACTATACAGGGAAAATGGGCTGTTTTGGAAGAAGTGTTCTGTAGGATTTCCTCCAGATTCCCTCATGTCTCTCTGGTGGTGGTTGACAGCAGTAATGGTTGACAGTAGTAAGCCGTGTTTTGTGTATTTGTTGGGCTGTTGTGAGGTGCCGCCGGGGTGCCTCCATGCCCGTACGGCAGTGGGGTGAAGGATGCGTGCTTTGCCTGTTGGCTACACTAATTCTGCCTGTCTCGCTCTCCTCTGAAGGTTGTGGTGCGCACCACGTCTTTGCTTTGTATTTCCCCTGTGGTCTTCGTCAATGCTCTGCATATAGACTCTTTCTCAAGCCCTTGCACTTGATTCAGTCACTGCTTAATTTAATCCTCTAATTTAATCAATACTTCATGGACCAGGTCTTTGTTTTTAAAAAACAAACAAACAGAAAACCTTCTAGTCTTTTTTTTTTTGATTGGTTTATGCAGGTATTATTAGGTTAATGCAATCAGCAGTGATAAAGCTGCCCTCCATTTAATGAGGGAGCAGCCTTGTTCTCCATGTTGTGGAAGGGAGGGAAGCCTGGAGAAGAAAACCACATGCTGCCGAAGTTGGGTACTTGAGACATTACCGCTGGCGTTATCAGATTCACAGAGGTGACCCTTTCTGTTGCAGAAATGATGGGAGGCACCAGCAAGGACTTCACCTCCTCTCCAGATGCTCCACAAGATGAGAGTGAGAGGCAGGACACGCTGCAGTCTCAAGAGGCAAGGAAGGATGGAGAAAGGTAGGAGGACGGAGAGAGCGGCGTGGTGGAGAACGCAGGTGGAGGCAGATTAAATGGTTTCCCCAAGGTCATGTGGCACTTACAGGGGTGAGTGCGGTCTCTGGTCACACAGCGTGAAGCTGCTTTTCCTCTTTAGAGCTCCAGTTGTGCCAGGGCACTGGTGCAAGCATCCCAGTCGCAGGCTCTGCCCTCCCCGTGCCTGCTGGTAGCACGTGCTCGGTGCTGGCTCTCAGCTTAATGAGACGATGCGCCTGCTCTTGATAAGCATGAATCCTGCAGCAGTTGTTCCATCTTTAATCAAATTTGTAGAGCCTCAGGCCATTCATGGGGGGAAAAAGTGTTCTCCATCTGTAATAAGGGCAGAGTTTGGCTGTCAAGGGGTGCAAATCCTGATAATGAAGTTATCCTTTCTTGTTGCGTTTTACTATGAATTTCTATGAAATTACTATGGAGACCAGTCTCAACAAAGTAATGATGCATGTAGAAGATTTTTCAAGCTCTATAAGAGGGTTGGTAAATGGTAGAGGCAGCTTCCACTTCCAGGGCTTAGCGATGCGTTAGCATGTCTCCAGCTTTCTAAATCACACCGCACAAAGCAGGCGGGGAAGCCCGCTCATACGAAACCGTAGCGTTGGATGGGTTTTGCTTAAAGGGACAAATGTGCGGCGGGGAATGGGGTACCTGGCAGAGAGCGAGGTGGGGGAGCGGCATTGCCAGCTCCTCAGAAGGAACTGCTTTGCCACCTCTTGGCCACCGGGAGCCAGGGGCTCCTGGCTCCGGGGATGCTGCGCGGCTGGGACTCTGAGATATAGCTGGTGCTGCGGGTACTAACCCTGGTGTGCTGTGGGGCTGAGATTGGGAGCTCTGTGCAAAGCATGTGGAACAAGAGCTGTGGTTCTGGCAGCTGCTTGCTGGGATTTTTCAGTCCTAGATTGTATGTTTGTGGGTGGTCCTTGCCGTCTGTCTTCACCCATTTGGGAAAATTCTCCTATTTTGCCTGCAAGTTTTAGCGCTTCGGTTGCGTTGCACCTCTACTGAAGAAAACCAACCACAGTGAAGCTAGTGAGGCAATAAACCCCCAAAGCAGCTACAATAAGCACCAGGAGGGTGATAAAAAGCAACAGAAACATCTCTACCTTCTTGTTTTTTTGAGAAAGGTCAATTGACTCCCTGCCACCTTGGAGCCCATAACAAAATCGATGATACTTCATCTTTAATTTGATTTTTCCATTCAGTAAGGGTAGTAAGCATTAGTGTCACTGTAATTTTACAGAGTACAGTTAGATAACAGGAGAATATCAAACGTGAAGATTATGTGTGGTAGCAGTGGCAAAATATTATACCCAGCAATGATTTAGAAGAACGTTAATGTCTCAGGCATGCTATAAGACATGTCATGAATTGGACAATAAAATGTCTCGCTCTTCAAATAATTACTCACGGGCTGATGTCTGGCTGTTTGGGAGGCAGATTGGCGCCCGTGGAACCGAATACCCCATCCGCAGCCGGAGACCCGCCAGCATTTCTCCTAAGGCAGGCACCTCCGTTCTCCTGTGGCTAATCCTGCGTGTCAGCGAGGCGGGCAGGTGACACGGCCGGAGGAGTGACGGATGCTGCACATTTTAAGCAGGTCGATAACAGGATCGGTGTAGACCACGGTTATTTTTGTGTTTAATTCACTGAATAAAATGAAACAGGTAAATCACTCAGAGGAGATGTGAGCTGATGTTAATAGGTACATTTGCAGCACTATCTAAAAATGACTTCTGCAATTACTGACTCATGCCATCGTTTGTGCTCTGCAGCATGAAGCCTCCGTGGTGCTGCTAGGAGGCAGCCCTTTGTACTGGTGTCCCGGGGAGCAGCCCCTGGGCTCCAGCAGCAAGGGCTGGGGCGCTGCAGCGGGGCTGGGGCTTGCTGGGTCGGGGCTCTGCCGGAGCGATGCCCGGACCCTGGCAATGTGCAGCAAGCACGTGCTGTCCCCACGGAGGTGCAGGGTGTGCCCTGCTTTTCCATGGCCTCGCAAGAATGGGGCTGAGCCAGCAGAAAGCAGCAGGGCTGGGCAGCTCTTCCCGGCTGCGTTTAGCAACAGAGGAGATGGCCCAGTTGTCCTGGTTTCGGCGAGGACACCAGTTGTCTTGTCTTCCTTGACTGAGGGCAGGAAAGTGAGCAGTTAGCATGCCCGTGGCAGGGAGTCAGCAGTCTGTTCAGCTGTCTCTGCTCCTCCAGCTTCCCCCCGCAAACGCTTGCATTGTGCATGACCCAGGGAGCTCAGCTAATTTGGTGCTGTGGCTGCCGAAGAGCCTGTTCACCCAGGGCTAATAGAAGGTAGCAAAAAGCACAGCCACTAACAGCAACCGTGGCTGAGGACGAGAGACTCAGGATAAGCGTGAAATTGGATCAGCGCAGCTGTTTACCAGCAAGTGACTCCTGCAAGAAGCTGCGGAGGAGGCTGAGCTGGCATGGAGGTTTGCTCATGGAGGGGGATGTTTGCCTTGAACTGCCCTGGAGGAGCCTCATTAGAGCAACAGGCATCTGTCCGGGATGAGAGAGATTATCAAATGATTATGGCTGCGTTTCGGTGCTGTTGCTATCACCTCTGGCTGCAAGCGAGTCCCTGTGCAGTGCTGCCGGCTTCTGCTGGGCTCACTGCCTGCCCGCTTCCCCTGTGGGCTGAACGTGCTTCGTGGAGGATGTGGCGAAGCAGCTGAGCTGCAGGGGCTGCAGGCAAAATGCCTAAGGATGGGGGAAAAGTTCTGTGTCCCTTCTGCTGAGTAAACCACCTTGCAGCACCCCAAGGCGCTTGGCAGCCGGGGTAGGCGGTGGGCGGCCCCCCCCCCCCCAGCCACTGCCTCTTGCTGGCAGTGGGACTGGAAATATCCCCGGCGGTACGAGGCAGCCTGTGTCCCTGCATGCAGCCCAACTTGTGCGTAAGGGTGCAGAAGAGAGGTACACACCCGCACACCTACACTACTATGTTTCACTGTCTATGCCAATTCTGTACAGCTGCCAGATCAGAGGCAGGGTTTTTTCTGTGACTAATCTTTATCTTGCTGCACTCCTGGCTGCTGCGATGGGGATGTTGCCGAGCTCTTCAGCTAGCTTCGCCATAGAGGGTGCGGCGCCTTTGTCCAGAGGAAATGCAGAAGCTGGGCTGCAGGGGTGTGTTTAATCTTGCCCCCGTGGCTGGGGTGGGGCGCGGGATGTCCTGAGCATCCTCAGCCCAGACCCTTCCAGGCCTCTGTGCAAGGAACGGCAGCGCCAGGGTGGACCAGGCGTTCGGATGGGTGCTGCGGAGCGCTCTGCCAGTTTCCCAGAATAGCATCCTATGCAGGGCCAGATTAGTCCCGGTGGAGCCTTGCTGCTGGAGCAGCCCCACTGGTGGGCAGGCGCAGAGGATGGGCGCTGGGAAGCGCTCCCACCAGCACACGGCGTTCCCACCTCTGCAGAGGAGAAGTAAAGGATTGGGGACCCGGATGACACAGCCATCAACCCTTTTTATTGGGAAGGAGCAGAATTAATCGCTCGGATCAGCAGAGTCATTGTGGCTTACTGAAAACAAAACAAAGCCAATTATTATTCGAAACTTGTCGGGGGGCTGTGCCTAATCTCATTATGTGCAGAGCAGCAAGGCACCAGGGAAATCTCACGGTGCCAAATAAAGCGCTCGGCAGCTGCACAAAGCGCTTACGGTGAAACCTCTGGGCCACTCGTGGGGACGCGCTGGGGGCTCAGGCACTCCTTGGGGCCAGGCGGGGACTCATGGGAGGGATGTCCCCAAGCTGAGCACCCCCTCCCTGTGCTGCCTGCCTTCGCGGGGAGCCCCTTCTTGCCAGTAGTGCCTGGCGAGCAGGTGCAAGGCAAGGCAAGTGCTCTTCCTGAAGTCCATCCTAGCGCCTTTTCCCATGTAAATATCTATTTGCTGATGCCTGGTCAATACACAGCTCTGCAAAAAGCTCTGCCAGAAGCAAAGCAGTTTGCCAGGGGCTGCGGGACCGGCCCCTCCGCAGGTGCCCTGCGGACATCCTCGCGGTCCCTTGCCGGGGATGGTCATCCAGAAGGCATTGGGCACACAACCCTCTTAGCACTGCACAACAAAGATGTCTTGTCCCAGAAGGTGGTAAAAGATATTTATGGGTAGCTGTGCAGGCCATAATCGAATGGCATTAGCGGTGATATTTTTTTTTTTTATAAATCTTAAATCATTCCATAGCTCTCGTTACTGTTTTAAATTGTAACTTGGCTTTTTAAAAGTTTATCGTGCACTAATTCATTCAGCCCGTTCATTTACATTCTGCTGACAGGGTACAAAATTGCTTTTTTTTTCATCCTAGAGAATTCTAACTTTGGCAATTTATGGTGCCTTTTTGATTTAATCAGGATATTTCCTAAACTTCTGTGGCAATAGTAAGACATTTTTCAAGAAGCACCTGAGATGGCCGGGCATTATTTATATCCCTGGTGCACGCAGTATTTCTGAAGGACTTCCCATGAGTTGCTGGTGGTTGTGCACGGGCTGGAAGCCACGGGTCGGGGTGGGGGTCCCTCCAGAATCGTTTGACCGTGCTCCGCGAGGAGGACCTGGAAAGCCCCTTTTTTTGCCTTTTTTTGCCATTGTCAAAAACGCCCATGTGTCGTTCTTCCCACCCTGGAGGGGCCCAAAGCCTTCAGGGAGCACCCAGGGAGAGCTGGGTGCCCCAGCCCCTTGGCAGTGCCCATCTGAGGGACCTGCCACCACCGGCACATCACTCGCGTGCCATGGGTGGAAGCCCTTTGGCGCAGCTCCACAGAGCCAGTATCATACCGTTACGTCCTGAAACACTGTTATTTCAGTCTTCCAAACACTGTCAGAGCAAGTCACAGGAGGGATTATTTTTGGCTCTCTTCAGCGTAGTTACCTAGCAATTTGCAGGAGGCTTGGTATTACTGGGTAGTTACTCAAGCCGTGCGAGCTGCTTTGCAGCGAGCCATTCATTTGTTGCATTTGGTTCCTTTTACTGCTCACAAATAGTCCAGACGCCAGCTTGGAGTCTTACAAATTTGTTCTCTGTTGGAAAGATTTCAGCCCTGTTGGTTGTTTGTGAAATATTTCCTCTGATCGTTGCTTTTGAGAGCTCGCCGCCTGTAATTCCCAAATCATGCCTGGGCTTGGTCCACCGGCATGACGCAGTGCTTTTTCTCTGCCCTGTGAAAGGAAGGGAAAACAGCAACATATGCTGATATGAATATTCTGTAGGACATTGCTTGGAAACGTCTTCCAATATTTTGCTTTCACATTTCTCAGGTTGAAAAGAAATAATGTGCAAACGCCTTTCTCTTCCGGCTTCTCGCTGCGTGTGTTCCCATGCACGCACAGCATCACTGCTTTAATGAGCCATAAATACTGTTTACATTTGGCTTATTATCTTCAAGGTAATTTATGCTTTTTTGCTCATCCAGAGCGTTTACAGGCCTTCTGTTCCCTGCAGAACTTGAAGCATTGTAATGAAGAATTGTTATTATTCAGCTAATAAGCAATATTGATTGCTAAAAAGCAAACAAAGTCACTGCCTTCCACCCTCCCAGTGTCAAACTGGAGGGGAAAAGCCCCAGGGAAAATCCCAAGTGGTGCAGAACAGGGAAAATAACATTCAGGTGGCAAAGAGCCATGGCGCTATGGTAAATTTTCAAGAATCTTAATTAGGAACAAATTAAAGATACTTCAATTCCATGTATAGCATTACCCACATTATTAAATTATAGCTAAAAATAAAGAGAGAAAACCTGCTGTAGACTTCTTCCTCTTATGGGCATCTCCTGTATCCATTCCTGGCGCTGCGGAGGCTCCCGGGTACCGGGTCTGCAGCCCAGCTTTGTGCCCGTCCCGGTGGGTGCCCACCCACTGCCCTGGCCACGTTTCAGCCAGGCCAGGCTGGAGGAGGCGGCGGTGCTTCTCCCCACCGCAGGGTCTGCGTGTGCTGCCCGCCACCGCCAGCTGCCCGCGTTTCATCCTCAGCCAGCGGCTCCGGGTCCTCCAGCAACACCTTAACGAAGGCCACAACGGCGGTTCCCTTCCCTTAGACGCCACAGCGAGCAGCAAACCGGCCCCACATCGGCATGGCATCAGGCAGTCGGCTCCGGCTCCTCCAGCAACCCCTTAGCGAAGGCCTCAACGGCGGTTCCCTTCCCTTAGACGCCACAGCGAGCAGCAAACCGGCCCCACATCGGCATGGCATCAGGCAGTTCCTCGCCGGCAGTGCCTGCCTGCCTGCCCGGCAGCTAGCACCTGAGAGCAGAGCCTTGGAGTGTGAAATGCCTTTGTATACACTGCAGCACAGATGTGTGCTCAGCGTTTTGCAGGCAGCAGTTTCATATCCTGATGAAGCGTTTAATGCGGGCAATAGCTTGGAGCTAGTCTAGCTTGCAAGCGGCTTTCGAACAAGGCACAGCCTCGACGGGTGTCTGCGCCTCCAGCCAGCCTTGGCATCCTACCTACGCCTAGGGTCTGGGCTTGCAGATGCAAAAGTGAGGTTTTATTGTCTGCTTGGTTGGAGACTTCTTGCAGCTTGGTGCTCACCCGGGCCCGGCAGTTGCACGAGGCTGGGTGTTGCTCCCACGTTGCCGGGAGGCTGAGCCCATCCCGGGGGGGCAGCGGCGGGTGGGAGCATCCCCGTCTCCTGGCAGAAGCCTGGCAGCAGGCGCAAACTAATGAAGTAATTACCATAGCTGAAGGACACTCATTTAATCTCATCAACGCCACGGCTGTGTTTGTGCAGCGGGCAGCCTTTGTGCGCGATGATGTTATCAGGTACGGCCGATGCTTTTCATGGGAAATGTGTTTATGAAAGTTTGCTCCTGCGGCACATAAATGTTTGTTTAGCTCTATTATCCTGACCATTTTGTTCTTCAAAGTGTTGCAGAGAAGATGAAATGAGAGCAATGGTTCTTTCGAGCTCCAGCTTGCTCTGGATGTTTGCTTTAAATAGAATTAACCATGCAAATTGAATCATGTGAGCATAAATTAGCGCTCATTTTGCTGGTGCTCTCGGTATGGCTTAACCTACCATTTACCCCAAGACATCTGCTAAGTGCCATTCTATCAAGTACTTAAACAGCACCTATTGCTACCAAAAAAACCCCAGCCTGACAGAACAACAAAGCTGCCAGAAAGCCTGTAATTATCATTAAAGGACTATTGTGCTTTTGGCGATGATGAAGCCGGCGGGTGAGGCTTTCCAGGGCTGCCTCTCCAGCTTGCCAAGGGGAGGTGGAGCGGAGCTGGGGCCGAAGCCTGCCTGTTCCCTTTCCCTGGTTGCTCCAGCAGCTGGGAAGGTCCTCGGTGGACGACTATGCCGATTTTGCCTAAACCCTGCTTGGTTTCAGGCAGGGCCCATCTCCTGGTGAAGCTCTGCAGCACGAGGCACTGTGCAGCCTCGTGAGGGAGCGATTAACGGGGGGAGAGCCAGCACAGCCCGTCTGGACAGGAGCTACCAGTTGTGCTGGGGTTTGGTACAAAGAATTGGAAATGTGCCGGAGGAGGAACATGGGACCGGGGGCTGGGCTCCCCAGCCAGGGTTTCCACCCCGTGCAAGCCTTGGGAAGGAGACCACGTGTCTGCCAGCAGATTTCAGCCTCCGCTATCTCTTGCTGGCATCGCTTCCTCTGCAGCCGATAAGGAAAGAGAGGGCCCACGGCTGCAGCGAGCACAGCGGCGCTTCTCTGAGCCTTCTACAGCGTGATCTATTATTTACATGGTTATTTAAGCCTTTGTTGTCATAGCTGGGAGAATTAATGCATTAACCTCGCAGAGAAGATGGAGTGCCGGCAGGCTGGAAGTACCCAGTGCTCTGCCCTTCAGCGCGGGTTTGCTGCTGCGGATGAGAGCATAGCTGAAAGCCTGACTGGTGGGGAGGAAGGGCAGAGGGAGATGGTATCGCCGGTGCCTGAGCAGCTCGAAGGGGTCCCATGGATGCTCAGTCCGCTCCTTGGCCGGGCCCCTCACAGGAAACGTGGCTGTGATGTTCGTCGGCTTCTCTCGCACGATTCCTGCCCCCTTCCTGCAGTGTGAGAAAATTCATTGTGGCTGGTATGAATAGAGTTGGACACAATTCCTCCAAAGCGGTTATACAAATTCCCAGCCACAATGACACGTTGTCTTGTGTGATCCTGCGAACAGATGGCCCAAAGACAGGCTCAAGATCTGAATTAGTCCTGGGCTCCTGCAACGTAGCTGGGAGCATATGGTCCTCATAGATTTGTGGTTTAGCCTTAATAGCAAAGTGAACTATTTCAGATGAATAAAGAAAAAGAAGAGGAGAAAAAACAGTACTGTGATGATTCAGTAGTACTTGGACTCTGAAATGGTCCCTCCTCAAACTCGTGCGCCCTTCCAGCAACAGATGAAGTTTTGCTGTTGATGATCCATAAAGACGCGAGCAGCTCTTCTCTGCAGAATTACGGATTGCTCAGGCAGGTTCCTGTTCCTGGGCACGTCCCGGGATGGCAGATGTCACATCAGCCTGGAGGAAAGCCTCCATTAATACCAGATGGTTAAGCTGGCTGTCAAGCTCACGTTGCCCAAAAGCCTGGCTGTAGTGAACCATCCTGTCCTGGAGCTGGACTCTCACAGAGGTCTTGCCTGGGTATCACATACCACATGTGCGGTGGGCAAAGGCTGGAGGACTCTGGTCTCATCCTTACCGTGAAAAGCAGGCTGCCGATGTCTCCAGTGCTGATCCCCCTGCAAGAAGCCGGGACGCATGCAGGTGGGAGCACGGTCCTGCTTGCAGCAGTGCTGCCTTTTGGCCAGGGCAGCTCCTTCGGCTCCCACAGCATTGCTCCCGTCTGACGGCAGCGGTCTGCATGGACTGAGCTCAGAGCCCGCTTCAGACCTGTTATTTATGCTACAGCTTCCCAACTGGCTCCAAAAGTACCAGCGGTGGTTTATAATTCCATTTGGCACTTTGTTTTATTGCAAGGCTTCAGGAATTGCTTTGATAGATAGCTTCTTTTCTCCTGTTTGTCACATCTGTGCTGCATGTTTTATCAGTTGCTGTTTCCAACTTGGACCCATCAAGAGGGGCACCTATTTTGGAAAATGGGTCATCACGTGTTCATTTCTTATAGTTTTGTAAATCCATGAAGTACTGGATTTCTTCTCTGGTTTATTTCAACCTAAAGATGTTTTTAAGGCAGCTCATCGATGCTGTTTGGGATTTCTCTAAGGACCAAATAGGAAAGTAATACACACAGTGAAAGTGCTGAGCAACGATGATTAATTCTGTCAGTTAAATATCATACAAGTATTAAACAGCGTATGCTGCCGTAACTGCCTCGCCTCTGACATCAGAAGAACTGTACCCTTCCCATCAGCAGATGAGCTGTCACTTCAAGTCCAGAATGCAGCATCTGGATGAAAAGGGATTTTTTTTTTTAAAGCTATGCTATTTCTAATCAGTTGTGGGTCTGGGTCCTAATATTTGCCTAGAGCAAATTCTTTCAGTAATCTGAATAAGTGGTCCCCAAGGCTCATAACTGTGAAAGTGTGTGGAAGGGATTTTGGCGCCTGTGCTGCTGCCACATGGTTTTGCGGTGCTGCAGACGTGGCCATGCAGCTGGCTCTGCTGGCTGCCCCGCCGGGAGCGGAGTAGCTGTGCCGGCTGCTCCTGCGCTTTTTGCAGTGCTCCCCCCTACAAAAATAATAAGCAGCAGCAGATGTTCCAGCTGATTTAGTTTTTTCCCCCATGTTTTGCATTAGTGTAAACCAGCTCAGCAGACCTTGCTGGGATTTCCCCAGTACGAGGGCACTCTCAAACTGGGTGGAGGAGAAATACCAAAATTCAGTGTCACCGTGAAAATGAACAGCTCCAGATGCGTGGGGACCCCGGGAGGCTTCAGGCAGTGGCAGGGCAAGGGCACCATGCGTTTCAGACTGGAAGTGAAACAGTGTGCTGTGGAGTGGGTCTGTCAGTCCTTGCTGCAGGTGTTTTTCTGTAATGTCCCCTTTCTCTCGTGTGAGCAAACGCAGAGCTTGCTGCTGTTCCTGGATTAGTTGTTAGGATGCTCTTGGAGGAAGCTCAGACTGTTGCAGGGGACGTGAGTGACCTTTCATTTCCTTTTAATTATAAAGTGGACTTGTAACTAATTGATCCCGATATTTTCTTGAGGAGGGATGAAAAGAAGAGGACAATGTGGTTTCAAATCAGGACAGATGAAATACCAGGGCAGACGATATTTAATGGGGCAGCGCTGTGAGCTGCTTCCCCAGCCTCCAGGCTTCAGGGGAGCTCTTGTCCCTGTGCTGGGAGACCGGTGGCTGATGTCCCGGAAACACTGCGGGGTTTGCATGTCCTGTTCACATGTGTCCTGCAAACACCTGGTAGAAAGGGTTTTCTGACACCCTCAGCCTCAAAGAGAGCCAGTCTGGGGCTCACCTCACCCCTGCCCTCCGGCTGAGGCTGGGTGACCTCTTCCAACCCATTCCAAGGGGCACGAGCAGTGCTGTGCTGTTCCAGCGTTGCTGGCTGTTTGCTTCGCCTGCAGAAGAGGGCTCGGCAGAACCAGCCCCTCCTCGCTGCTGCCTTCCCGTGGTCCCGCCGGAGCCAGCGCTCCCCTGTCCCTCCTGCCCACCACTGCGTCCTGCCGGGCATCACAGACCTCCGTCATCAGGGCAAAACCCCCCCCCACCAGGCACCCCCCCCCCCCCCCCCCAGTGCTGACCGCCACCTTGGCAGCGCTGCCTGCATCTTCGGTTTCCATGGCAACCACAGGATGCCGTGCAGTGGAGCTGGGTACCGGTGCATGCCATGGCACCGCCAGCTTCTGCTGGTTCCTTCGGGAAGCGGGTGGCACGAGCTGCTTCGCAGCTGGAGGAGCCTGTGGGAACACGGGCACAGGGCACGGTGCATGGCCAGAGCCAGCTGCGGGGGATTTATTTCATGGCAGATAGAGAGCAGAACCTCTGTGCTGGAAGGGAACACTTGCAACCCTGCAGAGAAGCACAACACACACACATACATACGTATATATATGAAAAAAAGAAATAATAATTTTAGCAGGGCAGCAAGACAAATGAGCCCAGCTCTTGGAACTATTCCTCTAACTCGTGTGCTCTGGACCCCTATTGCCACCACAACCTTTTCCAAGTAAATTAAGTCCTGTGCCTGGCACTATTTGCTCTACCAAGCTGTTGTGCTCCGAGGCACAGCAGCCTGCGGTGGGTTTTTGGGAGCCTGTGGTGAGACCTGGCTCTGTGCAGGGTGTTTGGCAGGTGAGGCATGATGCAAAGCAAAGTAACTGGGCTGCGTGTCACACAAGCAGGAATTTCAGCCTTATTTTCCTCTGCTGCCAGATACTGACTTGGGGAGAAGGCGGCTTGCAGGCTCCCGGGCGTTCCCAGTGCCCAGCATGCTCGCTGGGCCGTGACTGTTATGCTAAACAAGGCAAAGAGGCGAGGAAAGCAAACCCCCAGGAGGAGCAGGAAAGCCACCAAGCTGTGCCACTGCGGGAGACGCCGCTGCCGGAGGTGACGGCGCGGGGCCAGCACGGTGGAGGAGCTGCCCCAGTGTCACTGCTCATGCTGCTGGGGAGGGCACTGCCGAGCGTGGAGTGATGACCGATTTGTTTTGGTGTTAGAAAATGGCCCGTCTCTCATTTCTGCTTGCATAGGGCAGATATACACCACGATTGCTGGGAAAACAGCTTTCTCTGATGCCATCCTTGGAGTGAGAAGTTAGGATTTTATCCCCTGCCTTAACCAGAGACACTCGGCTGGATGCTCGTGGTGGACCATGGCCCCGCAGTGACCATGGCTGCCCACGGTGCTGCCCGTCGTCCCCAAGCAGCGCTGCGACTCCCACCCCCTCGCCTGCCCGAGATGCTGCAGGCAGAGTGAGCGTGTGAGGGGACACAAACTGTTAAAATCTAATCCCGGTATTGTTCTAAGAGCAGTCTCCTGATGTATAAGGCTCCCTGCTGCCTTCTAATCACTCTTTGCTGACATGCAGCAGAAAAACCTGAGCGGGCAGGCTGCCGGCTGAGGCTCCAAACGTGCTCCCTGTGCCCGTGGCTGATGGTGCTGCTGCCTCCCTTTCCCAGGCAGTACTTGGCTGTGCCGACGGGAATTATTAATGCCTGGAGCCGAAGGGCAGGGAGAGGCAGGTTGCACCTTTTCTACCGGTCTCAGGAAGTCTGCAGATGACTGATGCTCGTCCGTTGTCTTAATTTTCGGGTTTCTTGCACCCGGGGGCGAGAACAGGCAAGGCCAGTGCGACACCAAGCACCCCACGCTGCGGCCTGTGGGCTCCCTGTGCTCCTGTTCCCTTTGATATATGCACTTGTCTCTTCTGTAGATTGTTATCTTTTATGCGTATTGTAACTCACTCCGCGTCACGCTGGCTGTGGCCAGGTGGAAAGGTGGGATTAATCTACCGTGCGTCATATTCTGTTGGCATCGCAACCCCCGATGATGGGGCATCGCTTGCCTGCCCGTTCCCTCTTCCTGGGAGGACTTTCCTCTCCTTGCTCCTGTTGCCGGAGGTTGGATGCCACAGCAGGTCTCCGCGGCCTTGCCGCCTCCCCTCCCAGCTACAGCGAGGCACCGGCACATCAGCAGATTTCCCGTGCACATGATCGATGCATCTCGTTCCCTTTTTAACAACCCTACAGCCAATAAAAGGGAATAAAATGTGAAACACTACGCAAACGGCATCCCCAAAGAGCAGTAAAGCGCTGAGCTGCTGCTCCTTGTGAAAATCAGATGAGATTTTTGTCTTTAAACAAATAACCCTAGTTAACAAAGAAGAATATTCAAATACTGTAACAGTGCTTTGAAGCAATAGAGGTGACTCCTTGCACGCAGCGGGATGTATCCTGCGCTCAGCAGCACCCGCATCCCCAGGCAGCTGGAGCCCACGCTGATGGGGAGGAGCAGGATGCGGCACGCTGGCCCTGCTGTCCATCTGCTGCTGGAAACAGCTTTAATTTCTCCTAGTGCCTCGCACGAAGCAGTTGAGCACCTAGGCCTGCACCCAGCAGGTCTGGGTGCTGCCTTGTAGCGCTGGTGCTGCTTTTGGCCCTGCGGTCACACACTCACAGCCCCCCCGCACCCTCGCCCAGCGTGCCGGCACTGCCCCGGGGCTGAGCATCACCACTGTGGAGCCGGAGCTGCCGGGCCCGGGAGGACGGGCAGGAGAAGCCACGCAGCAGCACTTTGCTGGGATTTCAAAATGCTTTATAAACATTATATAAAGGTGAAGTCTGTGCTGCACCCCTGGGACCTTCCCGCCCTGGCTGGTGGAAATCTCCAGGAAAGGAGCCCTCTGGTGCAGTGCAGAGAAGAGAATGGGAACGGCACAGCAAGCACAGAGAGAGAGGTAATTTGGGACCATCCTGGCCTAAATGAAGTTGCCTGACGGAGATGCCCAGCGCAGCGCAGTGGAGAGCTCTGTCTCCCTGGCAATGGTTGCCATGCGATAGCTGCTGTGGCACTGCATCCGCCTGACTTCAGTCAAACACAGCCTTCTTCCCAAGGGAATGCGCTTGTGTCAGAGTCTCCAGGGAGGCACAGGCACCGAGGAGCCCCACGACGTGACGAACCAGGGCTGGGGATGGATGGGTCCCCACTGATGGGGAGGGGGGAAAAAGAGGGAGAGATGTGGAGGTCTGAATCCCGAAGGTGAAGCTGCTCCCTGGTCCTGCAGCGAAGGCGTGAACTGGATACCGCAGCAGTAACGAAGAGTGCGTTCACCAAACCGTGTCCGTATCCTGCCCTTCCAGGGTCCTTCCCAGGTACAAAATCCCATCTCACTGTGGAACATGAACATCAGTCACAGCCCTGCAGTAGATGCAGTTTTCCAAACATAATGTGGCCTGCAAGACATTTATAACCTATTTTTTGGTGGTTATTCAACCCTTTCAGGTCGATGCCCAAGCTGCAGTTTGTCTCTATAGTCTCACAGCCTCTTCTGTGCTCCCGAATTTGATGGAGCACAGAAGTAGTAGTGTTTCTGTCCCCCTAGCAAATAATTAGTTACACTGTAAGTTAACTCTGCTATTTTTAATAAATCCTCTATAGGAATGTAAGTTTCTTATTTTAAATCCAAATGTAAAAAAAAAAATCACATTAATGCAAGAAGGTAGTAGAAAAACAGTGGGAAGAGGCAACACCCCCAGATGAACAAGTGCTTTGTCTTTTGACATCCTGTGACTACGTACAGGAGATGTACACCCATTCATGCTGCGCCGCCACGTAACGCTGCGAACGTTGTAATGAGCAAAGCCTGGAGCGCAGGGGGTTGCTGAGACTCCCACCAGTGCAGGTTTTAATAGGCATTGCGTGCGGAGGGGTCCTGGCTTGGAAAAGCATCCGATCACGCATTGAAAATAATCAAGTAAACGTTTAAGATGTGTTGAGAAATATGCACCAGTTGTTTAGAGTAGGGCTGAAACTGCTGGGACCCGTCACTGGGTAGAGTCAGGTCCTGAAGAACCGCCTGTGCTGGGTTGTTGGCTTTATCCTCTAGCAGCAGCGATTCGAGAGTTGTCCCGACAGAAATCGCCTGGTGTTTCATAAATTACTTGCATCTGATTTTTGTATCTGCTTTTCCACGTGAACAATAACGTTGAACCGAACGTCAGTCATCAGACAGACATAATTGGATTTGGAAAGTGTTATATTGTGAATTAAGTTGACTGATGGGGAAGTGTCAGTTTTATTAACAGTCTTCCTTCAGATGATAATTTTATATCTATAAGGATGAATTACAAAAGAGTACTTGAAGGCATCAGTTCAAAACGATGAAGTCATTTTAATAAAGGCTGACTTTCTCTTTCATATACTTGTTTTTAAATATTTTATCTCCTTGTGGGAAACTGTATCCAATTAGGAGCCAAAACCAGTGTAAAAAATGCCACATAATCAAGCGATTAGCTTGCATCTGGACCCCGGGCACGTGGAGCTGCCGCGCAGCAGCTGAGCAGGCAAGCCCTGGCCAGGGAGTTTTTGTTGACGGGCAGGTTTGGTTTCCATTTTGCTGGGGTGACCTGGCTTCTGGAGACGATCGCTGCACATTTGCTTATTAACGAGAGCAAAGCGTGTTTTCCTCTTCGCACACCGAAATACCTTCGCCCTCGGGAAAGCTCCCCGCTGGGCGCAGCCTTGCAAGGAAGCCTTGGCAACGAAGAGAAAGGCGCCGGCCCTGAGCACGGCCCTGGCTCTGGGGTGACAGATTTGAGCTTCGTCCCGTGATGCTCTGGGGTCTGAAAACATTTTGCTTCGTTTTTCCCCTCTGAACAGCTTTTGTGGTTTGTTTTTCGCATTATTCCCGTGGCTGTGGGGAAAAGTGAATGGGCTGAATTCTCCAGGCAAGAAGGAGCTGGACAACGTGTTCTGCTTCCAAAAAATAGTCTTTAAGAGGAATTCACTGCGATACAGTACTTGAATAAATCTGAGGATTATACTAGCGTGAAAAAGCTGGAGTTTTGAGGTAAAAACCTGTTTTTGTTGTGTATTATGATAAATAGCCATGTCAAATGCAGATAAGAGCAAGCAGGGCTCCAAGACACAGATTTGGGATGTAGTTAATGTCTGAACTAACCGGTGCCAAGCCAGGATGGGGCAGAAGGTGTTGGCATCTCTTCGCATCCTCTCCCGGCGTGTGTAACGGAGCGGCCTCTCATTGCCGCACGCCTTCGGGAGTTTATACCGCCGCCCTGCCAGCGAGATGCGGGAGGGAGCGGCTTCGGGTACCAAGTGCATCACCGCTGCCTTGGGCAGCTGCCTCCCCGTTAGCTCATCCCCGGCCCCGGCCTCCTCCTCCTCCTGTTATCCCGGGCTCCAGCTGGGTAGGGAGGGTGGCAAGCCTGCTGCATCTGGAAAGGTGGCGGTGGTAGCCAAGGAGGAGCGGGGCCGCGGGAGCCCCGTGCCCTGGGCACGCTGCCCGCATCAGAGCAGGCTGTCCCGTCACCCTGATTTCTCCATCACGTTGACACCTGCTGATCCTTCGTCTTGGGGTTTCAATGCAAATCTGAACATTGAAAAAAATCTACTTCCTTTCGTTGTATCTTTCCAGAAGAAAGAAGTGGGTAATACAGTAAGAAAGGGAATAAGACGGACAAAACCGAACACTTGGAAACGTCCCCGACTCCCTTCCACTGAAGGAAACTTGTTATTGGCTCTGTTCCATATCTTTCGCAGCAAGGAGATGTTTTTACCCCTCGTTTCCAGTCATGGCACTGCTGAAATCAAAAGGGTTTCAGGTTTATACATCAGTGCTAGTGGGGCAGCTCAGAGCCCTCTTCTGAAGATGCAGGTCACCGCTTTATTTCTCTTTTCTACTTCAACTTATTCTAATTAAGAGTGTCTTAATAAATATTTGATGTGCGTTTCAGTTGAAATGGAGGTTATGAGCCATGCCTATTACAAACACCGGTCAATGCAGTCTGCAATCCAGGAGTCACCTTTGACCACTCATTTATCATGGGGCAACGTCCACTTCATTGCGTCTTTATTGATCAGTTAAATACTTTGTGCTTTATTTATCCCACTGACAGGAAAGAATTTTGCAGGAACAAAGAACAATCAGTTTAGACTAAAATCTAAGGAAGAAAAATGAGCCGATAAAAGCTGTGCTACGCCCGGCTTCTCTTTTGGAAGGGGCTTTGCAGGATTGGGAATGGGGTTTCTTTTACTAATGAACAAAAGTGTCTGCAACCCTGCAAATCAGTGAAAACCTCTTTGGCCAAAGTTTCAGTGTTCTGCACGTTTGCAAACGATTACACAGTGTCCCGGGTGAAGGAGAAGAAGGTCTGTGCTTCCCAGGGCAGTGGAGCCCGAAGCACAGCGGGGCTTCAGGGAGCTCTGGGCTTTCATCCCCAGCTCCTCTGCCTCCAGGTCTCGGTGGCACACAGTGCCCTTGGCCTGTTGTCGGATGGTCTTGCTGGGCACGGAGGTTTTCGGAGCTTTGGGAGGTGCTGGGAGCCTCCTGGCCCAGCGGGGTGGCCTGATCCCAGCAGTGAGCACAAGCTGATTTCCAGAGGTGTCTTTGCCCTGCGCTGCGGATTGGAGAAGAGCGAAACCCACTCTTCTAAACTGCTGTTGTTCTAAAATGGGTCATCGGAAAACAACAGGCATTGAGCAAAATCCTCCTTGACGGTGTTTTTCCCAGCCATTCATTTCCCTTCCCCCCGTGCTCCTTCTCCTGCAGCAAGGCAGCGAGCCGCTCGCATCCAGGACCCAGGGACAGACCGACAGGCGGGGCAGACCAGACGGCTCCCAGCCCCGGGTTGAGGTGGCCGCAGGCAGGGCCGGGCAGCGGCACAGGCACTGCCACCTGCCTCTGCGTCGGCTCTGCGGTGAGCGTGGTGCCAGTGCCAGCGCCGCCCCGGTGAGCCCGTTCACCGGCACAAAACCCCGCTCCCAGCATCGCGGCTCCTCCAAGCAGATGGGACGGGTGACCCATTTATTTATGTTTTCCTTGAGAGATGAATGGAGAGAGCCAACTGCTGAGTTGGCCAATAACAAGATTAAACACGCCTGCATAACGCCTTGGGAGCCTCAGCGCTGTGCAGAAGGGCTAGGTGCTGGTATTGCTATCTAGACTACTACTATTGCTGGGATATAAACCCCCGCGTTTGCAGAGACCTGTCCTGACCTGCCGTTAGAGATAGAAAGGCGCTACATCGGAGGATGCTATCAGATATGCCCACTGCTTTTCCCCCTCATAAAAGGAATCCCAGATTTCAAAGCAAAATTAGAATTCCGGTTGTTCTTTGGTGAAGATCTGAATCTCTGTCTTCTGCTGAAATGGTTTTGTGCTGAAATGGTTTGAAGTCAGATGCTTTAGTGGCACAGAGAGTGTGAGGCTGGATTTGCATGTGAAATGAATCATGCCTGATGTGATTAAAAATGCCATAAAGGTTGAATTTAAGACTTTTTTTTGTTACTTACTATTAAAGTTTTTCAGTAATTTTCCACCCCTTCAGATGAGCGTCGTTCAGATGAAGTGGAGAGAAACTTTCTCTGCGATTCATTACTGAGGGGTCTGAGGGGAATTCTTCAATTTTAAGTTAAAAAGCAAAGCTAAAAATAAAGGTTTTTCCATCAGATAAGTATTTTTGTAGAAGCTGAGATCCTGGGAAACATGAGGGCAGCGTTTTATCTTGTGAATTGTCAGTGGTAACTAATTAGGAAAGGGAGAAGGAGCAGGCAGGGTGCGGAGTGCGTTGGGCACGGCAAGGACTGGGTGCAGGGGATGAGCCGCTGCTGCTCCCGGTGTCCTCCAGTGTAAGCATGTTTGACTGGCAGTAATGCTAGTACAGTTTGATCTGGAAAACACAGTGCAGGGCAATGGAGAAGGGCCAATTCCCTGCCGCGGGATGATTCCCTGCGCAGCTCGGCGGCTGACTGACAGCGCTGCCGGGCTCCGCTCCTGGCCCGAGCTTCGCGTGTTTTATTCACCCATTTGGCCCGTCCTGGCGAAGTCCCGCTTCTGTGGAATCTTAGAGATCACCACGGACCATGGAGACGTGCGTTTGGGGGTAACGCCTGGCTGGCCCGGTAAGTCATCTGGCTCCGCCAGATTCCCTGCGCAGCTCGGCGGCTGACTGACAGCGCTGCCGGGCTCCGCTCCTGGCCCGAGCTTCGCGTGTTTTATTCACCCATTTGGCCCGTCCTGGCGAAGTCCCGCTTCTGTGGAATCTTAGAGATCACCACGGACCATGGAGACGTGCGTTTGGGGGTAACGCCTGGCTGGCCCAGTAAGTCATCTGGCTCCGCCGTCGCCCCTGTACCTTCTTCTCCAGCAGGCACAGGCGTGAGCAGTGCACACCCTCTGAGCGTCGGCAGCCCCCGGGGAGACGGGGACGTGTTGCTCCCGCAGCCGCTTTCTGTGCTGTGGGACATGAAGTCAGGACCCGCCTTCAAAGTTTGGGGACTCTGGCAAAACAGAGGGTTGTGGTGCTCAGGCACGTGGGGGCCATGCAGGGTCCTGCAGGGGCTGTGCAGGGGCCATGCAGAGTCTGTTCGGGGTCTGTGCAGGATCCGTGCAGGGTCCGTGCAGAGCAGCTCTGGGCACCGTGAGCAAACAGGAGGCCGGACTGGGTTTGCATTGCTCCGTGTCAATATTTCAGCATTCGAGCATTGCCAGTGTGACCATTTGGAAAAGCAACCATTGGGCTCAGCCACGGGAATGAAGAGCTGATGCGTGCTTTCCCCGCCATCTCTGGCACCGTTAGCACAAGGCTGTTGCCAGCCCTGGAGCCGCATACGGGCACCTGAAGTTTGCACGACACCTGTCCGTCCCCACACAACCGGCCGGCACAAATGTGCCTCGAGGCCCAGGAACAGCTCCCGCTCGCATCCCCATCCCACCGCATGCCCATCCCACCTGCATCCCTGTCCCGCCTGCATCCCCGTCCCACCCCCATGCCTGTGCCCACGGATGCAGCAGTCCCTGGGGAAAGATTATTTGCAGGATTGAAAAAAAGGGGGAGGAACGTCACGGGGAGCAAACCACGTTCCTTAACCATTCTCTTATGAAACAGATGCATGTCAGCATATGTCTTAATATGAGCGTCTATACCAATGATAGCAGAATCAGTCGGTGGCTGGAAGAACAAAGGAGATATCTCTCCATCTATGTAGATGCGGGGCTGAAATCATATTTGTATGTAAATGTGGTTTTTCTAAATGCACGCTAACTTAGCAGTTGCTACAGGAGATATTGCGTATTCATAGCAGGAGAGCTTTTTAGCAGAACAGGAGTTTTCGAAAGTACTTTGCATGATTTTTTCCTTTTTCTCTGAGTGTCGGAGTTTGACTAACACATTGAAAATTAAAAAATAATTGAAACGGATCATATGCAACTCAGCAGGGGCATTATTTTCCGGTGAGTGGCAAGGGAACGGTGGAACGGTAATGCGCGGCTTTTGTAGCCTTGTCACTTTGATGAATTCTTTAGCAACATCAGAGGCAGCGTGGGGAGACTCGGGCTTTAATCCACCTCTCCCATCAGGGAGATGCCAGCTGGAGCAGCAGCACAGGCTGGAGTCAGGGAGCCTCATTCCGGAGAAGAGCGTATGTGTTTTCCGCTAATCAGCAATACACTTTTTCCTTGTAAACACAAATTGGACATGGGAAGGCGTCGTTAGAAGGAGCGCTGGTTCATGCCTGCGCTTTTCCCCAGGAGCGGGGCCTTTGGCCGATCGCAGAGGAAAGGCCGGGTAAAGGCTTCCCTCAAACCCAGCCCGTCCCACTCGGCAAGCCACGCAATGCCGACGGCTTTGTTTAAAAAAAAAAACAACCAAAAGCAGTGAAGTGTGGGGCATCTGAGCAGGGCGATCGATGCGAGCAAAGGTTTACCTCCTAATTAACCACGGGTGCTACTCCCCCAATCCATGTCTTCGCCTCAAATACAACTGATTTGTCTGCTCTGGGCTGCCCACGGCCAAGTTCACCTTAGACGTTACATTACTCGGCGTTGGTCGTGAAGTTTTAACCCCCATGACGGTCTGCGGGGCGAGCGCATCTCTGGCGGGCACCGGCTCCTCGTAACGGGTGGGTCAGTCCTGTCCTCGTACCGGGTGGGTCAGTCCTGTAATTCTGCGTGGGCAACCGCGAGTCGTGGCTCCCTGCAGACCCTGCGGCCGCGTCTGGCGGTGGTGTATTCTGCCAGCAGATTCTGCAAAAACAAACCCCGATCCCCTGAAGGCACAGAGCAAACAAACGCAGGGCTACGGGGGGGCGACCGGGCTGGGGTGGTCCCAGGGCCCCTGACGGGCTCCCGGCTCTGCTGGGGAGGGTTGGCTGGGGATGGCTTCCCAGGGAAAATAAAAACAAATCATGGCTTGGAATCATATCTGCCTGCGAACATTTCCATACCACATCTGCTGCTTTGAATTAGGACCTGAATATTCATCTCCAAAATGTATAATTTATACTTACAGCAGACAATTCATAATTTAAGTGTTATTGCTCTAAATTAAGTATAACATTTAAGCTGGCTGTGGACCAGATAACTAAAACCAAGATACCATGAAGAAGGAAACCCGCTCTCTCGGCAGCTCACGCCGCAGGGTACCAGCTGGATGTCGATACCCACGTGCATGCCCAGGGCGGCCGGTGAGAGGATGCCCCGTCCGGAGCAGAGCAGGACCCAGCTGTGTGCGATGCCCCAGCCAGCGCCTCTCCCTCCTCTGACAGCAGTCGTCAGAGAAAGAAACAAAAAAAAAGTCAGAAATGAAAAAGGAAAATTAGACATAAAAATTTAATTAAATCACCCTTTGATCACTTCTTTGTGGAATGGACTTAGTTCAGAAGATTATTTGTTGGAGAGCAATAATAGCTTCTAATTAGGATAGGATTCCATGTGAAATGAGGTTTTTGGGTTTTTTTTTTTTTTTAAATCAACCCGGGTTTCCCCTACACAAATCAACAAGGCTCCGTGCACGTTACCACCTAAATATTATTAAAGTTGTATTTTATAGCCCGGTTACTTGCCATTCTTTATCCATCTGAAATGTCTGGTTTAAAGTCAACACAGAAATATAATCAAAGCGGCTGATGGAGAAGCAGTTTGTGCTTTAATTGCAAAAAGTGGGTGCAGGGTGCAGCTGTGTGCCCCTGTGGAAAGCAAGGTTGAAGAAGAGCATTTTTCCCCACCAAGTTGTCTGTCCTCTGCGCGGGCACCGCTGTGCTGGGGTGAAGAGCAAAGAGCATTTTTCCCCACCAAGTTGTCCGTCCTCTGCGCGGGCACCGCTGGTGGCCGGTGCAGCGTGTGCAGTGGCGCTCCTCCCCCCCCCCCCCGTCCCCGTCCCCACCGCCCCCGGGGACCAGCCGGCCGGGACGAGAGGCCGGGAAGCTGGAAGAGCCGGGGACAGCGGAGCGCACGGCAGGTGGCACAACGCCTCCCAGTCTGGTGAAGAGCAGGGACTTTGAGCGGCAGTCATCCTCATCTGCCAGGCTTTGGCTCCCATACTGTAAATCCCCTGAAAGAGCGGCCGTGGCTGCCTCGGCTTTGTGAATGAGGCCCTTAAAGATTTGCATATATCATAATAAATGTGAGTCATAACCAGCCAGCATTTAAAATGCTCACTGAAAGAAAGAACCAAATATCCCCATTAGAGCTTTTATCCCCTGCTATTTCATATCACAATAAAATGTCAAAAGGAAAAGAGAAGCAGATTTCTGATATTATTACTTTGAACTTTTCTTGGCTATACTCCCCTGAAGCATGACATTTACCAAGGAGAGGAAAAAAAGAAGAGGATGGAATATCTCCTTAATCATCTTTATTTCAGCGCTGTGGCATTGGGCAGCTTGGACCCCGTCTCCTGCCTGTACGGGAGCGGTGAGCTGGGGTGGCACTGTGGCCCTGGGACCTTGCCTTTCCCCCCGTCACGGGCTGGGGACCCAGCACCTCCGGGCTGCTCTGCCTGGCCGCAGCCGAAGAGAAGCAACGGGCAGCGTTTATATTATTATCATCATCACCACCACCATTATCAATATCAACATTAATATTAATATAGTAACACATGGCATAGTATCGTATAGTGTGGTATATTGTGGTAATATAATAACAACATTTAGCACTTTTCAAGGCATCAGCCGGCCGATCCCGTTGCGTTCCCGAGAGGAGCAGCACGAAGAGCCGGTCCCTGGGCGCGCTGGCACAGCCGTCCTGATGGGTCTCTCCTAGCAGTGCCCCTGAGGTCAGGCTTTGCCATGGGATTTACACCGCGGCATAAAGGTGTCTCCTGGGGGTTACAAATGAATTGGTTTGTAAAAAAATCATAAGTCATTAAAAGTTCATAGTGAAAGGAAAAGTGGGAATAGATGTCATAAAAAAGTTAGAAGAATAAAGCGTTTCTTCCATCAAAAGCTTTTACGAGTCCATTTAAGAAATCCGTTTTAACTGTATGTTAATTTCATTTATGGACCTAATAAAGTCAAGTAGTGTCAGGGAGATTAACAAAGGTGGGGCACTAACACCGCGTACGACTTCCGTTTCTGAAAAAAACCACCTTTTGCCACAGACTGAGTTGCCAGGGGCTTTGCTGGAGGGGAGCAGGGTGGCCAGGGGTATCCCACTGCCTTGGGACTGCAGGTGCTGGGGACATCAGGTGGCACCTAACATCTTTGGTGGCCTATGACGGGCAGCTGAGGAAGAATTGAATAGCAAAGTTGGAAAGTTAAGCCCGTGGACCAGGGTGCGAGGAGCTTCTCATGGGCTTGAAGGGACTCTGCAACAACCCCGAAGATGAAATCTTGACCCCTGCGTAGGGATGCCCGGAGCTTTGGTGTTCCCGCCGGGTACCAGTGGCTCTGCTCCCCGGGGGGTTCAAAGTGGCTCCTCCCAGAGCTCCCCGCAGAGCGACTCCTAGACTGAAGGCTTGTTTTCCATCCGCTCACCAGGAATATTCAAACCTGGGCTGTGCTGCCAGGTTGCATAAATCACTGGAGCTCGTCTCCCTTCCCTGCACCCTGGCTCATGGAGGCAATCAACCAAAGTCTCAATTTCATGTCACATTTTCATTCCAAATTTGCTGGGGTGCGGGTTAATTTTGCAAATCCAAAGGTACGCCCGCCAAGCGTTCAGGCACGTGAGCTGTTTCTGTGTTTCCACCTTCGCAACGGCCAAACCACAGCAAGGTTTTCCGAAAGGGAATACTAAGAGGGTGAGGGGCCAGATGAAGCGAGGCTATTTAATAAATAAATCAATCTTGCGTGGCGAGAAGGAACAGGAATTAAGACGCACAGGCATTATTTGGCAGCGTTTGCTCCCTCCTTCCCCTGCCAGGCAGCTTCTCGTCTCCTGCAGCCGAGGAGCTGGTTGGTGCTGCCCCAAGGAGGGGGCTTAGGGGCTGTGCTGCCGATTTGGATGGGTCCTGCCGTGTCACACACCCTCTCACCCCACTTGAGGCAGGGAGAGAATTCAGGGATCCCTGGGCCGTTTCTGTTCCCTTGGGAGCACGCGGTGTTGTGAATAATTTTCATTTTATTTTTGCAAAACTCCTTGAACAGCGGGCAGCACCCGGCCATCAGCTCTGGAGGGCTGTTTGCACGGATGAGTCCCAAATTCCCCTTTCCAGAGGCTGCACTCCATTCCCTCGTGGTGCTGCTTTGCCTTTGGTCCTGGTGCTGATGCTGCTGGGGCGATTTTGATCTATGTAAGTAAATCCAATTTAGCAACTTCATCTCTTGTGTTTAATTTTCATGTGAACAGAGGAGGGCTATATCCTGGCACAGCAAGGGTCCAGAGGTGGGACGGGGAATTTCCAATACGCAGCAGCATTAACAGCCTTACAGGAGGTACCTGGAGAAGGAAGTTCTCAGAGCAATGGTTTCCCTCTGGGCTCTGGGGAGCTTTCAGGGTGATTAAAAAAAAAAAATCAAAGCTCCTGGCATTGAAGAATCCTGTGCACTCAGGATTCGGTTATAAGTGAGGACCTGGCAGATGAACGTGTTGACCTGCTCCTTCGAAAGACAGGAGTGGGCAGGAGCACTGCCGAGGAGATGCTGCACGTGGGGCTCCGGCTTTGCGCAAACGACACCAGAGGCAGTGCAAATCCTCCAAAACTCAGACCCAGAGCCGAACCGTCAAAGGGCCACGTCGAACCCCAGCAGCCGTGGAACCGCGGCAGCACCGGGGGGTCCTGCCCGCGCCGGTGGGTCCTGCCTGCACCAGGACCAATGCGGCTTGTTGGCTGTGGCGGGGGCAAAGGCGGGAGGGAGCGGTGGGTGCAGGAGGAAAGGTGTTGTTATGGTAACAAATGACTTGTATTCTCCAAAGGAAGCACGATTTCGGTTTAATAGGGGGAAAACGCAGGGAAGAAGAAAAGGATAATATTTCAAAAAAATTTAATGAGACATGAATTGTACATGCTCATTCTCTGGAGTGTGTAATGGTTCAAGAGGGAGGACGAGTGGCGTTTACAACCCGTCTCATGCGCCGAGCGGGGCTGCTGCGCCGCTGCCAGTGCTGCACCCGCAGAGAAGCCGAACTTTGAGGCGCCCGCTTGGCTCCTCCGACACTAGCGAGCTGCCTCAGCCGGGACACCCCGGGAGATTTTATTTGCCCTAAACCCTCAGCCTCTACCAAAAGGTGCCGCTCATCCGATGGTGCCATGGGGAAGCTAGAGCCGAGGCACCCTACGTAGGAAAGCCTGGCAAAGGGGAGCATCCGAGCAATGCCAGGGGGGCTGCTCCAGCCTCCCCGTGGAGCAGCTTCCCTTGGGGGGGGACGATGCTCTGCAGGCAGCGGTGTGGAGGCAGAGCTGCCCTCACCTTGCCTGGCTGCTCGCCACGGCCCCCTGGTCCAGGAGCATCCCTCCGGCGTGGCACAGCTGTGCTGGTGCCGGTGTGGCCAGTGCCAGCCTGGGTTGCCCAGGCGACCCTTGTGAAGCGCTGCACCGGCTCCTGCCTTCGTCTCCTCTATCCGGCAGCGCTGATTTGCCGAGGAAAGGTGGTGGTTTGATAAGGAACACAATAATTAGGAATGTGCCAGAAACCAGGTATTAATAGAAGCACTATTAGAGAATTTATGGATGATTTAAGATGCAGCCCATTCTCCTAGTGAATGCCTCGTCTGTTTAAGAGCAGTAATTGCCTATTATCTAGCAGCTTCTGATGTGCTTGGCTCGTGCTGGCATGACACGCGAAGATGCAGCACATATTTAAAGAGCTAATGCCAATTCAAACGACCTGCTTGTAATTTTAAACACAAGAATCCAATAAAACTCAAATGGCAGCTGGGAGGTGGAAAAGCAAACGGCACATGCCAGGCACCAAATCAATAAACAGGTAAGTGTTCCGTGGCAGGGAGGTGGGCGCAGCTCTTGGTAGCTGCTTAAGCTGCAGAAGACAGTTCTTATCTTTAATGCGGGTACATTTTACCCCTCCCTTACTATATGCCACTTATTTTGTGCCCTGTAGCAAAGAGAGTTTCATTGATCAAACAGAAGCCAGTTAACAGCGAAAGGAACGTGAAAAATAATGTACCACTGAGCAAGCCTGCGAGGGTCCTGCTTGTTTATCTGCACGTAAGTCTTTTGAAATACACCAAATTGATTTTTTTCACAATATTGCGGAAACTTTTTGCTCTTTGAAGTGCACTAATCTACCAGAGAAGCCTTCATTTCTGGATCAGGGGGTAAGCATCCTCTCCTGTCCGCCGGCTGCTTTAGGCACCAGGCCCCGCTTCTGAGCAGGAGGAGCATGACGCTGAGCGCAGGCTGCCCCAGAGACGCGATGCTCAGGGGAATATCAACCAGCACAAGCATCAAGCCAAGTTTTGGTCCCACTCCGAAGCTCCGTAGCTGAGCTGACCTGTGAATGCCCATTTCTTGCACCGAGGACGGAGCGAAAACAGCTGGTGACCATGCGGGAAGGAGAGCCAGACCCACCCTCACCCCACGCCAGCCAGCCCTGGACCTCCCTGCCCGCAGACACAAACCCTCCTCCACCGCGACCTGCCAATGCTGAGCCCGATGCTGCTGCCGCCGCCGCTGCTGAGTAGCTCTTGTGCCTGTGACCTGTGAATGCCCATTTCTTGCACCGAGGACGGAGCGAAAACAGCTGGTGACGAAGGAGAAAGGAGAGCCAGACCCACCCTCACCCCACGCCAGCCAGCCTCCCTGCCCGGCCGCCGCTGCTGAGTAGTTCTTGTGCCTGTGACGGAGCCCGCTCTGTGCCTGCCTGCCTGCCTGCCACCACCACGGTGCACATACTGCCGCGGCAAAGGTTTTTCATATCTGCTGAAAGGAATCTTTTGGTGGCAAAAAGCTTTCTTGGTGGCGGAGGGAAAGTTCCCGCTGTTCAGCTTGCAGGGCTCTAGCTCGCTCTGCAAAGAATAAATGCCTTTTGAAAACCAGCCACAGCAGCCGGGAAACACATTTGACTGTCTTCTTGGAGGCTTTTAATTTACAGTGCCTGCACTTTGACGTGTTGATCTTTGTGATTGCACAAGGAATTGAATTTGATTCAGATTTGTTTGTTCTAATTTGTGCCTCCTGTTACTTATCGCTGCAGCATCATAGGCTGTGGACAGGTTTTGTTCAGCCACCCCAATTAAAGCCTGCAAAGTGCAAATACACACAAGAGCAGCTGGAAATACAATGAGCAAAGAGCAAACAGGCAAACAAGCCAAAGCCCACAGTGACTAAAAAGCCCGAGCCATTTTGTTGCGAGTTTCTCCTTCTGCCCCTCTGCCTGCGAGGAATTGCCTTCCCACTGTCTGCCGTGCTACTACGAGCCCACACAGGTCAGCCGGCAGCCGTGCCCAATTTGGTGTCAAGAGTGGAAAATTACTGTGCATGATCCAACCCTGGCAAAGGCTTCGGCCATCCGGGTCAGGCGGTGGGGACCCCACCAGGAGGGCGCAGCGGGGGGGCTTGGCTGGGACCCAGTCCCTGAGGCCACACCACGACCCATCTCCCCTGCCGCCTCTGCCTTGCTGACGAGAAGACCATGCTAATGGCAGTGCTCACGCTGCTCGCAACCGTGAAATACCATGAGAGGTTTCTCCTGAGCTGCAGTGTCCGTTCTGCTGCCCTGGACATCTTCCCACTCAGGTTATTATATCCTGCCTCCCTCCTGTCCCCTGCAGTCTCGGTTATTTAGAGCCTCATTTTCAGAGGGCTGAGCACCAGCAATTCCAGCTGACTTCAATCTCCTTGTCTGCAAAAAAGGGGACAATGAGAGCGACCTCCTTTACAAAGCACTTGGAGATTTGCTGATCAACAGCTGCATCCAGGAGGTCAGGATTAGTGATAATGATTCAGAGTAAAGATAAAAGGGCTTTGCACTTTTCAGTAGCAGTTCCTTTCTGGCTAGCATGTAATTTTTTCCCCTCTGGTGTGGTGAGCACCACCCACAGCTGCCGGGTCCCGGGCCAGCACCTTCCCTGCACCCCTGGCTCAGCCCTCCCTCCCCACTCTGGGGCCAAGATGATGCATGAGCGTGGCAGTCCTCAGCTGCTCCCTCGGGAGAGCAGAAAGGGTCCTCCTCGGGCTGGAAATACCAGGAGTCCGTCATTTTTCTCCGTATCATTAATTGCCCATAGGCAATTAATTAAAGGTGCTATAGGGAAAAAAAGGCCTTCAGTTTCGGTTGGAGTGTGTCTAGCTTTAATTCCCATTCGTTGGTTCTCGCAATCCTCCTCTGTACCTGGAAGCCCTGCAGTGCTGTCCCTCCCATGCAGGTCCTCGTGCGAAGGTGCCAAGTTGTCCCTCGGTCTTCTTCTAATAAGCTCAATAGACTGAGCGCTTTAATTCCCTTTGGGGGAGAGATTTTTCCAGCCCTCAACTCATTTTTGCCTACCTTTTCTCCATGAAGCCTGCCTTCCTTTTGTGGAGCATTTGCTGTGTTTCTGTTGCCGTCAGGCGGGGTTTTCTTTTCTCCTTTTTAAAAAAGCCTATGTTCTCCTCGCAGGCAGCACTATAGAAATCCATAAATAAATAACAATACCATTGAATGGCTCTGGCGAGTCACACCATCATACCTGGTTCTCCAGAGTTCAGAAGCATTCGAGGTCTGCTCCCGCCCCAAGGCAGGCTCCGAGCATCACGCAGAGCATCGCAGGCTCTGCCTGACGCGGGCACACCTGCCCGTCCCGGGGAAACCGCAGCTCCCTGCCATGAGCCAGTTGCTGCTGACAAGGTAATCTTGCTCCCTCCGGCCTCCCATTGTGCCCAGAAGTGACAATGACATGGCAATCAATGGCAATGATGTCCCAAGTAGCCCAGCTGATAAACACGCTCTCAAGGCTGCTGCGAGCATGTCTGAGCTGCTTGCTCTGAATAAATTGGGTTTGATGTATACAATGTGAGGTGTATATACTTTTAAATTTATTCCTTCAATTCCCATTGCTTCTGAACCCCTGCTGCTGTGGGGGTGAATGGAAGCGCTGATGAGCTCCCTAACAAGATACCGAGGCATGTCCGGGCCTGGCAGACCCTGCCACCGCGGGGACGAGGGGGACCCGGCTGCAGGAGCCAAGCACCCACCTTTGCAGCCGCACATCACCATAGCTCCCTGCAGCTCAGGACCAAAGGACTGGTTCTCCTGTGTGCTCAGCATACATCTGCTGTGAGGATTCCTCTCCCCCTTGACGGCGACCCTGTGTAAAAGCAGCTGGCAGACGTTATCGCATCTATTTAAAATCAGTCATTGCAGATCAAATGCTGGCATTCACTTCCAGTGGAAGGGTTTGGCAAAAATTGGGCTTTAATGACTCTACCAAGGCTGCAGTACAAAGCAGCAGTGGTGGGAGCGCTGTGGTTTTCCTCCATTAGCCAGGCTGCCGTGCCGGTTACCCAAATGGCAAACCTCTGAACCCGGGCGATCTGCGAGCTGGGGCAACCACTGCTGCAGGGGGTGAGGGGCTTTGGAACTGGAGCTGGGCTGCTTCCCAGCAGGTGATGGTTAGGGCCAGGCATTGCGCCGAGGTAGCAATGCCGCCGGCCTCATTTGGCTGGATGTTTTGTTTGTGTTTGCTTTGTTTATGGAGTATGTATGAAAAGTGACTATAAAGGTGCTAATCATATTTGGTCCTGAGTATGAATCTGCCACAATAGCAAGTGGAGGGGAAGATTTTACTGGAAAAGAGGTTTTCACTTCAGCCAGGGGACTATAACTAAAGCTCGGGTCTGAAAACCTCAACGGGCTTTGCAGTCTGAAGCCTGAATGGAGTGAAGCAGGCATGTGTGGAGGGATGGGGCTGGGATGCTGCACACAGCAAGCGCACGAAGCCCAGCCGGTGCCTCCGGCCCCACTGGGGCTGCGTGCCGGGGTGCAGCTCCTCGGCGGGTGCCCAAGTGCGGGGGCATGCTGCTGCATCCTCCAGCACAGTTTGTGTGCTGGACTCCTGGTCCCCTCTATCCTCGTTCTGTGCTTGACCTGCTGCTTGCAGCTTTACATAAAAACATGGTGTTTGCACAAGGGAGGTGAGAAACCCCAGCTCCCCGCCTGCCCTGTCCCCCAGGTCCTTCCATGCAGGTATCCGTATCTCCTTTGTTTGGTTGCCTTAATTGAGCTTGCTATTTATAGCTGATTATTGGAACCAGGTCGAACTCATCTCGGTGCGATTTCCATAAGGAGACAGGCAGTGAGTCACTCCAAGTCCCTCCTGCCCGTCCCTGGCATTGTCCCTGCGCTTGGTGGCAGCGTGCAGGGCTGTGCACGCTCGGGGGGATGCACACACACCGGGCCCCGCTGTTCCTCTGTTTAGCACTGTTACCGCCTTGCATCCACCCAACGAGAATGCCTCTTAAACCTGAGGTTAGCCTTTGATTTACAGTTTTGTTCTGCAGAAAATATACATTAGCCTTTTGATCCCCAAAGTGGGACTTTGAGAAGGATTGCAGTAAAGTCTTCAGGTAACATAATGAATGGCCGCAGCCAGCAGTTCTTGCCGGGTCTCTGCGTACTTTAGCCACCGTTTAACACAATCATTTTCTTTTGCTGGCTATAAATACGTTTGAATTCTCTGACCTCGTGAGCCAGCATTATTCTCGGAGGCAGAATTATTTCTTACTCTGTGGCTCATAGGTTAGCTTTGGCCTTGAAGCTCCCCGGCCCCTGACAAGTGTGTGAAGCCCCACTTACAAAGCGAATGAGACACCGGCAGCAGACCTTGGAGGGAGGCAGGGCAGTGAAGCAGAGCGCCCTTCCGACTCCAGCCCCCACTGGCACCTTGGTTTTTGGGTGACAATTAGCAAACAATCATGCCCATGGACATCTCTGCTGCAACCGCAGTGCACGTGTGGGTTGTCACGGTCCCAAGAGCCAGGAGGAGCCCGTGGTCCCACGCACGGGACCCCTGATGCTACCTGGATGTTTGCAAACGCATTCCTGCACCGCTGCTTGCACCTTCCTGCACTCCCCATGGCAGCTTGTGGCGAGTCTGTCTGTCTGTCTGGCAGCCGCAGAGCAGCCTGAGAGTTGCTTCCCACAGACACACCTCGACTGGGGCAGAAAACAACCCTACCTCGCGTGCGCTGCCTACATCCAGTACTATTGCTCTCCCTTCACTCGCAGCAATTTGCTTGCATAAATAATTAAGACTATAGTCTCCTATGACTTGCTCCTCACATTCACCGCTAATCCCAGCGTTTTGCCAAAAACCTGTTTCTTATTAATCGCTTCTGTTTTACGGTAGCTCTTAGCTGTACAGTCACTTATTAGCAAACCTATTCCTGTTCCGATGTTCTGCTGACGGTGACCTTGTCCCTAAACTCCTCTCTACTGCTTTTCCCTATGAAATCACTGTGCCGTAACAGTGCTGGAGTGGAAAGAATTTACGGCTTAAATAATTTATCTAGATTCAGTACAGAAAGTCTTTTGAGGAGATTCATCAGCTAATAAAGAAAATTGATTCTGGAAGCCAAAGTCAATATGGGTTTAGGGAAATGCCACCGCCCGCCGTGGGCTCCCTTCCAGAAGCCTCTGCTGCCACATCTGGCTCGCACCGCCACGCGCCTCCCGAGCACCATCACCTTTCCCAAATTGGATCATATCTGGCTCACCACCTGCCAGCCCTCAGGCACCTTTTTTTTTTTTTTTGAAGTCCTGTGTTTCTGGTGAGACCTGTAGCTCGACAAGGCATCGCTCAACCTGCTGTGGAAACGCAGAGCACAAGGGCGATTTGCGTGGCAAAATGCAATGCCACAGGGAGATAAAACCTGAGCACGAAGGCAACGCAGCCCCCTCTCTGCACACCATGCTCCTCGGGGTAGCTGCTTCGCCTCCAGTTTTGGAAGATGGTCCAGCACAAGCCAGATCCTTCTGAGCTCAGTGACAAGACCCCACTCGCACAAAGCTGCTTCCTGGCACTGATTTTGTCTTTGTCAGGTCTGAAAGGCAGGTGGGCTCCTGTGGCCCTTGCTCCATCCTTACCTGCGGAGGCTCAAGGCAAGAGCAATGCATGGGGCTGAGAGGGAGGTGGGAGCGATGCTGTAAATCCAGAGCGAGCGGCAGGGCAGGACAGCGATGCCCCTTCCCCAGGCAGGTGCCTGGGCACCCTCTGCCCCACAGGACAAACCCTCTGCCTTACCCAACCACCCTTCTCTGATTTTTAGGGGATGTTTTTTCTCTGTGCAATCTGGAAGACAAATACAACAAAATTTAAGAACTGGAAGCATCCAGAAAATGGCTCAAACTGGCCCTCAGAAAGGGAGGTGGGACATGATGCCATGACTGGGGACATAGAGGAGACTGGGCACGTTTCGTGATAGCCCATGGAAGATGAAAAATAGCCAAAGGAAAGAAAGAGAAAAGAAAATTTGGCAGAAACATTGGGCCATATGGCTGATTTGTACTTCATGTGTGTTTCTCCATATGTTGCATGTACATGTGTTTGTTTACCCCCTGTGCACTTTGCATGCCAGTGATAGTCTCAAACCCATCAAAATTATCTTGTAAAAGACTGCGGAGCTTTAGGCACACTTTCTTTCCCTCGGCTATTCCTCAAAGCCATTTATCCAAACCATCTTGATCGCCTTGAAAAATTAAAGCCATCTTTGCCCTGACATGGCTTTTGCACTCCCCGAGCTCTCCTAGCAAGCTGTGAAGCATGAGGTGTGCAGAACTGCAAGCGCTCGGTGGGCTTAACCAGTTAATTTCCTGCAAGCCAGATGACATTTGCTGGGAAGGGAACCACTCCCGCTGTCTTCATTGCCTCTGCTGGAACCCATGTACCTATCAATAATTCACGTGCCCTTACGGCTACCACCAGCAGATCCCTCCCTGCCTCCTTAATGGGAAACCACGTTACAGTGCCTGGCTCAGGCAGCGATCCGTAGGCGAGGAGCTGGCAGCCGAGTGGCCGGCTGTAACCCAAGGAGCTTCCCGGCATCCCTCCTGCAGCAGCACGAGTGCCCGTGACGCTCTGCCCCTCCGGCCGGGCAGGCAGCCGCTGCCCAGCGGGGAGCCTGGGGCTTGGGCAGCCAGGTGCGAGTCGGGCGCGGGGAGCTCGGGGTTCTGCTGCCCTCTGAAGCCAGAGAGATCAGACCTGAAGGTGAAGTTGAGCGTAAAACTGAGAACATAGAGGAAAAAAAATTCCAAGTCATTGCAATCATTACAACTGAATACCTCCACGTGCCAAGCCTGCTCTCTGAGTGTGATTTAAGCTGAAAATTCAGAACCATTTCCTGGTACAAATCATTCAAGCGGGATGAAACAATCAATGGAAGATGTAATCTGCGACTCATCTCTGCAGCAAAAACATCTCATCTGTGAACACAAACTCATTAGGAGAGTGATTAATGGGGTCTGAAGGCAGGATTCGGGGGGTAGCAAAGCTATCTGCAAGCTCTGCCCTCTGCTTAACCTGCGCAAACAGTGCCGTGCCAAACGGCAGCAGCCCCGCTCTCCCAAAGCCAAGGCATCCAAGCTCGCTCCTGGAGCCAGCAGAGGGATGAGGAGCTCTGCACCACGTTAGCTGCCTCAAAAGTGATGCAATGCTTTAGTTTTCCAACAGCTTTTTCTTCCCTTGCTGGAGGGAAGAAAGTTTGCACTTGCTGGAGCCGAGGGGAACAGCCAGACCACTCTGTCGGCAGGAAAAGTGATGCTGGGCTGTTAAAGGTAGAAACAACAACCAAAAACGGTCTCCGAAGAGCAGGACCAACTGTGGAAAGACACAAGAAGAGGAGAAATGTGATTGCAATTAATAGATGACAGATGCCGGGGGCTCTGCCCGGGGCCAGTGTCCTTGCAGCGCTGGAGCAGGGAGCCAGAAGTTTCCCTGTACTGTGAGGTCCTCGGAGCGCAGCTGGTTTTCAGCATCGGCGAAATTTGTATTCAGGAGGGACCTGATTTGGTTTCTCTTCTAAATTGCCTGCTTGATTAGATGTATCAAAAGTGCACTTTGGGGAACAAAGCTCTTCTTGCTGCTGCGACCTGACACCGGTGTAAGAAATGACCCAAAGCCTCTCAGTTTCCTCGTCCAGTGCTGATCCTTGCTCAGCAGCAGCCGGGGCTGCCTCCTGGCACAGCTCGGCGATTAGCCTCCACTCTGCTCCCCTTGGCCGCTGCAGAGCCTCACCCGGCGATGCCAGCACGTTTGCTTTCCCCCTGCTCTGACTGGCGTGCGCTCCTTTTCCTTTCCCATCTGCCATGGGAGATCCCTGGTACAAACCCTCCCGGGATGCAGGAGGGGAAGGCACAGCCCTGCTGCCTGCCCTGCTGCCTGCAGACCCCTGGCTCCATCATCTACCCGCTGCCCGGGGGCTTGGTGGGACACGGCAGCGCTGAGCCACAGGAGCAGTCAGGAGCACGAGGCCATATGGGCAAGGTCACGCAGGCTTAGAGAAGTGAAAAGGGGGGAAGATTTTAAGAATATGGTTCAAATAGCGAGGGAATTAATTCTGGAGATGCCACAGAAATGATGGCCCATAAAGTTAATGAGATATTGCTGAAGAAAGGGTAAACAATTAGGACTATTAGCTGCAAAGATAAACCAAGACCTATTGCCCTCAGAAACACTGAAACTAATTAAATTGAAAATTACAACATGGGAGTACAAAACCAAAGGCAAATAAATTGAGAGAAAGAATTAACTGGCTTAATATCATGATGACAATATTATTAGCAATAAGAAGCTGGGATTGTATGATTAAAGCTGTTTATTCTCGCGCTCTTTCACTGAAAGCAGGCAGCGAGGGACTCAGGGCAGGCAGGAGGGGACCCACAGCTCCAGGGGGTCTGCTTGGGGTCCTGGCCCCAACGCTGTGGCCCCTCACGGAGGTGGTTATATCGCCCTGGTGCCCTCCCTGCTGCCAGTGCTGGTGCTGTCCTGTCGCGCCGGGCTGGAGGTCAGGCTCATCTGCTTGCAAACCTTCCAGTGCCCTCGCCAGCCACGGCCCGGGAGAGACCTCCAGAAAAGTCATTAGCACTCCACTAATTGGTTCCATTTAAAGGGATTAGAGCCAAATTAACTTTGTGGTTTGCCACCCAGAAATAATCCTATTTTAAGTGGGCAGATTCTTCTGTAGCATCCAAGGAGACTATGAATGGGCGATGTAGTGCTTGAGTGAATTCTCAACAGTGAAGGGGGCTCCTGGTCCTTCCTTGAGGGGACCTCTGGCACGAACAAAACTCACCTAATTAGGGTTGATGAGGTGGGGGGCTGACGCGCTAGGAAGTTTCAGCCAGCATCCCAGCGTGGGTGATGAATCGAGGAAGAAAACCCAGGTGGAGAACAGTAAAAGGACGCTTCAGGCAGGAATTCATGCACTGTGGAGGGAAAGGAGACAAAATCAATCCGGCCATTCGCAGAGCGCTCGCTCCCGAAGCCAGCTGTCCCTGCCCAGCCATGCCCCGGGAGCACAGAGGCACGAGTCGTTTCTCCCAGCCGCCGGCCAGGAGTGCCAGCAGCGCTGACCGTTCCCTTCCCCGGTAATTGCGAGGGGATTAACTCACTTGACGGAAGATTGCAGAGCAGATTTCCACGTGTCTGAGATGCTCTTTGAGAACATCAATAAAGTGGATGCACAGGCAGCGACGGCCGCGGTTCAGCTTTGCATCACTCGCAGCTCCCAACGGGGAGGAGGCTCTGTCACAGGCCCTGGGCTAAAACCTGGGGATTGCTCGGGTCAGTGCAAGGCTCCAGCTGATAAAACAGGCATTTCACTCTTGTGGTTTTACTCCTTCTGGTAAAGTTATCTTTCCTGCTGCATTGCAAACCCTGCGTTCAGATACATATGGCTTCTCTAGAAAATGATGTTTCCTCCCTTTCCAGGTTTGAGAGACCTAACCCTGGGTTTAAAGCCATACACGATGTTCCTAAGACCCTTACATACTTTTCAAGAGCAGAAATAAAGCTGAGCAAAAGGCAGCCAATACATTGGAAATTAAGTGAAAGCCGAGAAGTTTGGGAAGGCAGAAGGGGTCTGCAAATTGGGGTTGAGTTCATCGCTTGGTTCCACCCAGACACTTCTGTGGCTGAAGGGTCAGCAAGCTCGGACAGTCCAGGCCCAGGGACCTGCAGTGTTATCAGAAGCAGATCAGCTGGAGGAGGAGGCAGCACAGCAGAGCCGCTGCCGCCGTGCGGGGGTGGAGGAGCCGCTCCTGCCCCGTTGGGCTTGGTGCCCTTGTGTGCAAAGTCTGCGGTATTTGTGATCTGGTGATGGAGAGCAAAGTCTCTTTTTATGGTCGTTTCATTATGATGCTTAATTTCTTCTGCAGAAGCAATTACGTTCTATGGGCGGAAAGCAATATCGGAGACGTATGATTGTTATTGCTATCCCACCAGCTCCTCGGCTGGCGGGTGCCGCTGGCCC
>NW_008794753.1:950292-963941 GCF_000699145.1 Aptenodytes forsteri | reverse complement strand
CGGGCGGCGCCCCCGCTGCGGCGGGAGTAGCAATCAGGGCGCGGGAGCCAGCGGCTCGGGCTGCGCCCACCTGCGCCAGTACAGATAAGAGGCTTTGCAAATGGGCAGATAACCCCGTCCGCTGGCCAAATATTTACCTGAGAGGGGGTGCGTATTGCATCTGAAGGACGGCTCTACAAGGGCTGATCAAACACTCAGTGACCTCTGGGAACAAACAAAATTGATAACGCGCCCCATGGCTGGGCTCCTTTGTTGTCTGTTTTCATCACCAAGTTCTCTAATTATTTAGGAAACACATCAGCAATGTGCGTGGTTTGAGCTTTGGTTTTTATTTCTTACACTGTCTTCACCTAACAAAAGGAATTAATGCAAATACATTTAATTTTCTATTCTTATAGGCTAAAAAAAGTCACTTCTTCACCTGGTTAAATGAATCTGGCAGGAAGTACAAGGTTTTTTTCTAGCCAGTGGCCCAATCTGCATAAGTATTGAGGGGGTCTAATTACAAAACATCTGAACCAATTAGGGACCTTGCGACCATCAAACATTAGTTTGTTGTGAAGATTAGTCTACTTAATGATGTTTCCCCCATAATTAAAAGCAGTGTATTACGGGTTATGGTGCATCGTGTGCTGGAAAAGCAACTGTGAAGGCAAAGAAAAGATTTGCCTGAGGATTGGCACGGGCTCTGTGTCAGGATACCACCACGCATGCATGGTGAAGGAGTGGGAAGGGTGCTAAGCACGTCCAGGACCGTGCAGGAGCAGGAAAGATGCTGAGCACGTCCAGGACCACGCAGCATCCACGGGCGGACACACGTGCAGCGTGGACCCAGCGAGGGCCGTTGCTCCCAGCTGCAGCTCCGGCATGAGAGGTCTTGGCAGGAGGCGGTGGAGAAAGCGGTGACCACAGTCTGGGTGGCATCCATCAGGGATCGTCCTGGCTTTGGTTTTCAAGGGTTGAGGGAAATAATTAACTGCGGCAATCGCAGGAGCCGGGTCGGATGGTGACGGCACTGCCAGGCGCTGCGCGGTGCACAGGCTCGGCAGGACGGGGATGCTCGCGCCGGCCGGCGCTGCCCGAACAGGCAGCAGGGCAGCCTCAAAGCTGATGCCTCGGAGCAGCTTGTTAGTGTAATGACATCTGCGGAGCCAAACGCAGATAGGAGCCGCGGACAAGGATCTCCAAGTACTTACGGTGTGATACATGCTGCCCATCAAGAGGCAGCCGGGGCCGAGGTGCACGCAGGGCTCTGCTTGCCATCCAGCTGTCTGCTTTTAATGGATATAAATGGTTACTTTTAGCGCTGAAAAAGCTGAATAGATACAAATATTACCAACACCTTAAGGGTGCACTGGGCCTCATTATCCCCGGGTAATCGAGGTTATGCGGAGCTCTTCTCCTTTATCTGTCACTGTCTCTCTTGGCACTGTGCTGAAGCAGAAACACCTCGAGGATGAATTGCCCAGGAGGCTGGAGAAGGGCTGGTACCCCGAAACTTCGCCCGGCGGAGGAAGCACCCACGCCCTGCCTTGCTGCAGGCGTAGCTCGAGGGACGGAGGGAGCCCTCCTGTACATCCCATGCATAACTGGTTTCAAATAAATCTCTGCAAGTAGTTCATAGTGCATTACTTATTCGGTACGTTTTGTTTCTCTCGGTCTTTAAAAATCACCAGCGAAAAGCGAGTGACATTCTCAAACAGATCCACAGCTCTTTCTGACTTTCTCCCAGAAACATTGCGATTTGCACTGCATGCACCGCGTTGGTATCGTACAGGATAGTCGCTTTTCCTTCCCCAGGTAAACATCTACCTGTGTGCTACCCATTGCTGCGTGCAAATGCTTCTGGTAAGCTACAGAAATATCCCTTCGGTAAACAAAGGCGGTGTGCTGTATGCATAATTACATAGCAGCACATCCACAGATCTTCCTACCAAAATCTCTCTGAAAATATTGAGCTGCATGTTTGCACTGAAACATTCAAACAGATTCATAAAGTTCCAACTCTATTTCTTCATTAAAAGGGGGGGGAAAAGCAGAGTTTCAAATAGTTGTTCTCCCGTTGCTTCCTTGGCAGAGCAGATAAATAGTCCACAGAGGCCAAATCCCGGTCCCAAAGCAGCGTGTGACGCCTGCCGGGCAGGAGTCGGGACATGGCTCCCCCTGGCCCCAGCAGATGCCGTGTGCGTCCAGGATGGAGGCTGCCTCTTCACCAATTGCTTCCAGTTTGTTGCAATGTTCATTGAAACCCGCTTCTCTGCAGAAAAGAGATGCCTTTGCGGAGTCGGTCCAAGCCCAGCTCCTCGGCTCACTTTTTTACTATAGGCAGGAAAACCATTAATATGATGAAAATGACTTCAAATTGCTATTGCTGGATTATTTAATCTGGCCAGGCTCCTTTCCACTCTCAGCCACCATAAAAGAAGACAAATTGCCTGTCTGGTGTTTAAAGGTTTTGGAATATAGGACAGCATTGATTTTGTGTATCTGAAAAGGTGACGCTCCCTGGGCTTGCCAGCAAGCGGGGGGATTTGATGGCAAAGCATCCTTCGGTGCTGATCCTCCCCACTGATACTGCGCATCTTGCTTCTGCTCTGGAGCGAGCGGCTGGCGGGCACCGTGAATAACCCAGGGAACAGGGAGGGGGGGAAGAAGTGGGATGAGATGACGGGGAGGAAAGCGTCAGCTCCCTGGGCTCTCTGCTTTCGCCCACCCTCGCTGCCCACCCTGCCCGGCTCTGACCTGGGCTGGCTGGGACCTGGCTTGGCTCAGTGGGGCCCCTCCGTGCCCGCTGCTCCTCCAGGCAGCCGACGAGTCACCCCTCCGTCTCCTTCCCGACGAGTCGAGCAGATGGAGCGCTTTGCCTCTCCCTGGGAAGCATTATTTCCAGTCCTTGATTCAAAGGGGATAAACGCTCCCAATTTCAGGCATTTATCAAGCCCGCAGGGCAGCCTGGTCCCCGCGGTGCCACCTCCTGCTCCCCCAGCATCGTGGCCTTTCTTACCCAGACCCCACTGCCACCAAAATGGGTGGGGAAGTCTCCATCACCCCCCCCCCCCCGGCGAGCTGCTGGGGCTGCCAGCCCAGAGGAGAGCGAAGTTGCCCTCTGGGACTTCTCCCCCCTCCACGAGCCCCTGGGCAGGGGGATGCGGGGCTGCACACCCCCGCTGCCCCCCGCTCGCCTGGTGGCATGCCGGTGGGGTTAATGGCTTTCGTCTGCCGAGCAGAGCTGTGTGCCTATAAACCAGGGTAATTACACCCCTGATCTAGTTTACACACAAAATAGAACTAATTCCTTGTTCATGTTTCCTTCCACAAATTCCCAGGAATAGCCCACGAAGGGGAAGCTACGAAGGAAAAGTGATTAATTCTCGGTGGCACATTTAAACACCATTTTTATTACAATTCATCCTTTTCATGCACTTTGCCCTTTTCTGATTCATTCTTGCTCTTTTGAGGTGGAACAAGGCTGATGTTTTGCAGCTCCTGTTTCTTAAGAGGAGTTTTTAACTCTTGATTTGCTGTTGTAGCTGCGTCGGTGAACGAGAGCCTTTCCCGCTGCGCCCGCAGAAACAGGGATGCTCCGGGGATGCTCCCTGGGAGCAGCAGCACGCTCTGCTCTCCCAGCACGGGACTTTGCTGCCCTGCAGGATCCAGCCCGGGCATGATGGGGTGCAGTGGGGTGCAGTGGGGTGCAGTGGGGTGCAGTGGGGTGCAGTGGGGTGCAGTGGGGTGCAGTGGGGTGCAGTGGGGTGCAGTGGGGTGCAGTGGGGTGCAGTGGGGTGCAGTGGGGTGCAGTGGGGTGCAGTGGGGTGCAGTGGGGTGCAGTGGGGTGCAGTGGGGTGCAGTGGGGTGCAGTGGGGTGCAGTGGGGTGCAGTGGGGTGCAGTGGGGTGCAGTGGGGTGCAGTGGGGTGCAGTGGGGTGCAGTGGGGTGCAGTGGGGTGCAGTGGGGTGCAGTGGGGTGCAGTGGGGTGCAGTGGGGTGCAGTGGGGTGCAGTGGGGTGCAGTGGGGTGCAGTGGGGTGCAGTGGGGTGCAGTGGGGTGCAGTGGGGTGCAGTGGGGTGCAGTGGGGTGCAGTGGGGTGCAGTGGGGTGCAGTGGGGTGCAGTGGGGTGCAGTGGGGTGCAGTGGGGTGCAGTGGGGTGCAGTGGGGTGCAGTGGGGTGCAGTGGGGTGCAGTGGGGTGCAGTGGGGTGCAGTGGGGTGCAGTGGGGTGCAGTGGGGTGCAGTGGGGTGCAGTGGGGTGCAGTGGGGTGCAGTGGGGTGCAGTGGGGTGCAGTGGGGTGCAGTGGGGTGCAGCTGGGCCAGGGATGTCGCCAGCCAAGCAGCCAGCCGCCCCCGGCTCCGCTGCACAGCGCCCGTGCTGCGGCATTTTACAAGGCAGCGCAACAAAACCTGAAATGTACAGGAAATAATTCTACTATCAAATGCATTCAGCTCTGTTTGTTTGCTTTTAAATTAACATTGGGGGTGAAATAATTCACTGAACTACAAAGAGATGCCTCGGCTTGACAAGAATCGCAGGCAGGATTTCTTCCACTTTCAGTTATCACAGGAAAAAACATTGCAACATCTTGTCTGCTCAGTGCAAGAAAAATAGTTTTGTACTCTATGCCTGGGAAACAAGGAGCTTATCAAAAAAATCTCAGGCATCAGAGGGATGAGATGGCAGAGGTGCCGAGGAGGCCCTTTTCTCTCCACCGTGCGTAACCGGGAGCTGCTGCGGGCAAGGACAGGTCTTTGAAGCGGTGCAGGGCTGCTCCTATTAACTGCTGCTGTACATGATTAACAGGACGGGTCCTGCAAGAGCCGGAGCAGGCCGCACTAACAAGGGTGCTCAGGGCCAGTGCTGCAGCCTGGAGTCAAAGAAACAGGGGAAAAGGGAACGTTTCTCAGTGATTTTCCTGCGGAGAAAAGGGGGGAAATGGCCCGGAGGTGCAGGGAGAGGAGTGGGCAGGAGGAGCAGGCAGTAGGGCCCGTGCCCCGCCAGGCTGCCCATGCCCCCATCACCCCATGCCCTGTGTGCGGGTCCCTCGGAGGTCTCTCACCCCTTCTTACCACGCAGCATCCTCAGCCCAAGAAAGAAAATCTTCTCTCCCCTCCCTGCCTCCCGCCCGGATTAAACTCCTGCCAGCAGCCTACGGCAAGGGGTATTCCAGGTGTCTCCTTTATCCGGGCACAAGGCACGCACGTAGGGATGACGGTAATGATTAGGAGCTGCTTTAGGTAATGATCAGGAGCTGTGGCAAAGCAAACGCAAGTGGATAAGCCGGGCTAGTCAAAGAGCACATAAGCCTAGAGTCATAATTAGGCATGGGGAGAGAAGCCATGACCTTGAAAGTATTAGGGAAGAGGACTTCTAATTAGGAGGCAAAAGGGCCATGCGCCGTTTAACCTGCTTCTAAAAGTCATTAAACTGCCCCAGATGACTTTATTGCCAAGAAGGTTTGGAGGACGAGCTGACAAGCTTTACCAAAGCTGACTGAGCAAAGAGACAGGCCGGGCTGGAAACGAGGGCACGCTCCTCTAACGGCCGGCCCCGGCCCCAACTCCTCGGGGCTGCCCCTGCCACGCCGGGACCGGGCATAAGGTTAACGGTGGATCAGAAACAGCTCCCGAGAATTCACCGGCAGCCTGCCGGCAGCCTGCAGAGGAGCGAGAGAGTCCAACAGTTCCATTTGCCGGTGCCCGCAGGACAGGCTCCTGCGCAGTAAATATTTCCAGGTGGATTAGGGCTGGAAAAGGCATTTAACTCAGGGAAGAGACTGGTGAGGTTTTGCTTCTGGGAAAACCAGACAGAGACAGAAAGATGGATGTCAAGGAAAGCCTCCTGGAGAACATCAGGCCATAAGTCATAAATTTCCAAACCATTTTAGTGCGCAAATCCATTTAATTTTGGCACCTTGGGAGCAAACACAAAACAAAGCTCAGAGAATTAAATAAGCCAGAGGCACTAAATGTCTCTCGGTTTCTTGCCCTTTAGGTAGGAAGCTCCAGCTGCTGGTTCTCCAGCGGTGCAGAGGGCTTCCAGGAGTGCCCCAGCTTGCAAAGGCATTTCTTGCACGATGCTGACACGTCCTCTGTGGGTGGGCTTCAGGTGGGAATCTGATGCTTGGAGACTCCTAAACATGAGTGAGAAGCCAAGGGATGTGGAAGTTTAAGCTTTAGGTTGGTTTTTGTTTCTTTTTAATTTAACCGGTTTGTCAATTCCGCTTTGAAAGCTTCTGACTTTTCCAGAATCAACAAGGTTACTCGACGATCAAGCTCTCCACTTCCATCAGGTCTCTTCCACCCACTTAATGAAAACAAATGCCACCCGGGAGGACAAGGGCGAATCCTTCTTAATTGTCTTCTCGGGCCCCCAGAATGGGCTTGTTCTTTTTATAGATGTTATTTTAACAAATGAACCAAATTATATCCTGGCTGCTCCCAATACATCTAATTCCCAAAGCGTAATGGAGCTGTTTCTGGTCTCTGGTCATTAATCCTATTAGACTCAGCCTTTGTGTCTGGTCCTGAGCGCGTGAAATACCCGTTACTCTAAGAGGGCACAAAGTAAAAGCTCTTGGAAGCAGTTTCCCGCCTCAGGGCTCCGAAAGGCAGGAGCGGGGCTTGGTGGCCAATTCACGGTATCTACTTTTCTCTGGCCTGCCCTTTGCCCAAATACGTGCCCTCTGAAGGAGGAAGCACCAAATACGTGCCCTCTGAATGAGGAAGCAGATGTTGCTGGCATGGTGGCGGTGGAGCTGCTGGAAGGGTGCGGGGCGGGGGCAGGAGGGGAGGGTTAGTCCCCTTCTATGAAGTTTGTGATCCCAGCTTTGTAATAAAATCCATCGTTTCGGCCAGTTAAATGCAATCGCCTTTTAAAAGCAGAGAATTAAAGCTTCCTGGACGGCTTACGGCAGACCCTGAACAGGAGAAAAGCACGGAGAAGCCAGACAGCGGGAGGGGATATTTGTGCAATAAGCCAGTCCTAAGTCCGTGCATGCAAGCAAATAACAGTTGATGAGAATCAATTGGTTTGCAGCAGGACCTCGACTGCAGCAGCTCATATTTCCAGCAGCATCAAACTTCATTCACTCCTAAGGACCTCCAAACTTTAAGACCATTTTTTTCCCCTCAGTATTCAAGTGCTGGCACAGTCTGTGACTTGCCAGCCCCGCAGGTACCGGAGGGATGAATGAGTGCGGCATGAAACAAATTGGAAATAACAGCTTACTTTTATTGTGAGATAAAAAAAAGAAGACAAGGGGAGAGTGGAGAAGCGCTTAAATAAAACTCTGCAGCTCAGGCTGGAAGTAACAGAAAGAGGCAGAGACATCTGAAGCAGGTAACTGTGGGGATGGGCATCTTGGCTCCCCTCCGTGGCTAGCGCACAAACCCTGCGGCCGCTTGTCTGTCTGTCTGTCTGCAGCCTCACACGCTCAGTCCCCGCACAAGCTCTCGTGCAAGGCATGCACACGCATTCCACGTCGTCTGAATTCATCCTGTCCTGCAGAAGCGACTTTCACAGTAACTCACAAAGCCAACCCTCTGTCCCTGGCGAACAGCCGCCCGTGCACCGAGCAGGGCGCTGCCAGACCGCGGCCACGGCACGGCTGCCGGTGTCTCGCAGCCTTTCCCTCCTGCCAGCTGCCGTCCGGGCGGCACCCGGCTCAGGTGCAACCGGGCATCCCTTTGAAGACAACCATGGGGGAACCCCGAGCCCCAGGCCCTGCCCTGTCCTTCCCGGCTCTGCAGCGCAGCTGCGCCTCGCTCACCTCATTGCTGCTCGCCTGGAAAACAACAGCAGGTGCAGCAGAAAAAAAGTATTTAGTGCTTTGGTTGGGGCAGAGACCAAATATTTAGGTGTTTCTCCCAAACTTGTTACATTTGGCTTTCTTCTGAGAGCGTTTACTTCCTCCCTGTGCTGAAAACAGTGATATATATCGAGCAGCAGGAGTAGAGAGAGGACAAGGTTATATTAAGAGGCTAGCATGAGAACATGAAGATGTTTTTTCTGCCTGTTTTGGAGACAGCGAGCAGGAGCTCATGGCTCCAAGGAGACCTGCAGAGGATGGGATGCTGGCTGTCACCTCCTTGTCTGCACCACCCAGCTGGATGCTGGCGGGCACGAGAGGAAAGGAGACCGGGAGCCTCGCAGGGTGATACGTGGTGCTGCCGGGACACCCTCTGCCCGATGCCTCTCCGTGCTTGGGATGGAGTGGCTGGGGTCTGGGGAGAAAGCCGCGTCCTTTTGCTGGAGGACGGTGCCAGCAAGAGCGGCAGTGTGCCAGGGATGCTTGCCCCCGCCGTGGGAGCGGGGCAGGGGCAGCCTGGGCGGGCACTGCCTTCGCTGGCACAGCAAGCTGCTTGGGGGCTGCTGGCGAGAGGGTTTTACCCTTGAGCACTTGTTTTGCTTTTGTTCTCTGGAGCAAGACACCTGCTTTTCCCACAAACAAAGCTATAAATTGCCGTGCAAGCAGGTTTCAAGGGGAAGAAAAAGCGGAGCTGGGATGACAGCGACAGGGAGTTGTGCGAGGAGGTGAATTACTTGAAATATGGCTGAAAAATTCCACGCTATAAATATATTTCTAGACACAGCTAATAAATCATCATAATTATTCTATAAATACGGGAAGGGCTGGCTGTATAGTACCTGGCTTTTTTTCTACAGGCCTCTGGAGCAAATTTGTTAGCATCTTAAAATAAAGTATTTGCTCCAGATAGTTTGTTTGTACTCTCCAGGCTGAATTGTCTTCTCATTCATTTTTCATCGCCTTTGGTTTGGTCGTTGGGAATCTTTTTGTGCTTTTTTCCCTGTCTGGCTCTGACAAAGAGATACGTGGCGGGGAGCGCTTTTAAAAAACAACCAGAAAGTGCTTGCTTTACTTCTGTGCCATGAGGGGCCTTGACAGCAGCTATCAAAGTTTCCTTCCATGTGCCCCCGGGCTGGCTAACGTCCGTGTTTGCCTCTCGGATGGGGAAGGGATAAGCTGGAGAAGGGAATGTGCTGGATCGTGGTTATCCTGTGGTGCAGAGCCGCGCGCCCGAGCATCCCAGCCTGCCTGCACCCAAACCGGAGACCTGCCTGTCTGCTGCTCCCTTCATGGTGATAAAGACCACGAGATACAAGCTGCAAACACAGAAGGGATGAAGCATCAAGTGTAACTCTGCTTTCATCCTGGCAGCTGTGGGAAGTCGTGTCTCGCTGCTGGGTAAGAGGGGGCTCAGCTGGGTGGCGAAACCTGCGTGGAGGTTTTCCCTCGACATGTAAATGACAGATTTCATGAACGGTTTGCCTCAGTATCTCCTCTCCAGCCAGTTGCTCTTTCTGCTGGAAGGAGCCTCTCTGGGAAGTAGGGAGTGCCAAGCACCCTGTGATGCTGACGCCGAGCAAGGAGCGGGTCCTAAGCCATGTGTCAAACACACAGAAAAACATGGAAGGAACGAAGTTTCCATTCCCCATTTGCTCCATCTGTTACTGGGGGAGACCAGAGCTCCTGACCGGTAAGAGCCGCAGCAGACGCACCCGTGCCGCGCAGTGATGGAGAACAGCAGGGGAGCACCACTGCCTCAGATGTCATATCCTATTTACTTCATTTCAGGTTTCTTCAATGGAAAATTATCAATCAACTCCACTTATATTTAAAGTGGTTATTACAGGGAAAGCTTGTACACATGCAGAAATTCATTCCTGTAGCCCCCCCCCCCCCTGCCGCCCCCCCCCCCCCCCCCAGTTGCAGGGAAGGAGCTGCAGAGTTTATGAGTTTAATTTGAGGGCAGGAGTCCAGCAGCCTCACGTCACCCAGCGTGTGCCCGCAAACCTATTTCTGTAAAAGAGTTTTATAAGCGATAAAGGCAATATCGGTCTGTGATGAGACAAACCGTCTTGCATCAGATTTTATCCCGGGCAGAGGTGAAGGATGCCGAATGCCCTTGCAGCCAGGGGGTGAGCCCAGTTCCCTGCAGATACACCGCATTCAGGCCGGTCTCCAGCCCAGAGTTCAGCCCCCCCCGGGTCTCCCCAGAGTGCTCTGTGCTAAGGAGGCCTCTCTTTAATGTCTTTTCCACAGGGCTATAAACTCACAACACATCATTTTTTCCCTTTTATAGATCAGCATTACTAATTTATTGGAAGTTTACTATTTGGAAATGTTCTCATATAAATTAATGGGAAGGTAATATTAAACCTCAGTCCCTGGGGGAGGAGAAAGCCAAACGAAAACCACATTCCCTGTCTTCAAGGAAAGGCAGCCCGTTAAATCATCCCCTTTGCTCCGCAGAGGCCATTGCTCTGAGGGTGGCAGCAGTGGTGTGGATGATGAGCCCTGGAGCTTCGGCTCTGGCTCTGCCAGGGCGTCCTGCGGGTCCCGTACCGAGGAGCCAGCCCGGCTCTGATGCCCGGGGCACGCAGGTGCGCATTTGTTGATCCTACAGGACTTGCTCCTCTCCAGCTCCTGGGTCTGCACGATCTTCCTTCATAACTTCGGTGGGGAAATACGCACCCTGACTGTACTTCGTGTAGTGCTTTTCAGGTGTGCAGACATCTCAAGACACTTCACCGAGCATTTAATTATACGCCAGAGGAAGAAGCGCCCTACTCGGACAGCTTCAGTTGCCACTGTGAACCGGCAGCGTCCTGCAGGCCACGGCACGCAGCACAAATACATGCATTTGTGACAATTAAATGGCATAATAGGTCTGCCTATTCCTTAGCTAAACACAGACAAATCTGTATTGGGAAGAGGGGATAAGGAGCTGTTATGTGCGTGCCAAGGAGGAGGAGTGGTTTTTTCAGAGGCATGAGCCACTATTAAAGACTGTTCCTTTATCTCAGGTGCTTCAGGAGCAAAAATTGAAGTTATCTGCCCCAAAACAAGTGCCTCCCAGCATCTCCCGCTTGGTGAGAGGTTTCGCAGCCCCCATGTGCAAGCTCAGACCTGGAGGAGGGATAACTCCCACTGCTGCCGGGGAGGGGGCTCCCTCGGCATCCTCCGCAGCTGGGGCAGGGCTTGAAGCGATGGAGCTGAAGGGGAATGTTGTGTTAATTTACACACGTCTCCTTTCGTTTTATAAAACTATTGCCATTTATGAGAAAAGCTTATTGAGTTAAATCACTTCTCCCGCAGTAATATAAAAATGCTGCGGCTCAGGAGTACTGACATGCATGAGAGTCGGGCTCACTTTTCTTGCTGAGCAGATGAGGAACAGGAATGATTATTTTCTATCACTTTACGAAAGAGACCTTACTGTAACATACCTGCTGTGCATTGATAAATAGCACCAGCAGATAATAAGGGCCTTAGGCAAGGAGCAAGGAGGAAAAAAGGCTTTCCAGCACGTGAACGCAAATGCTTTAAATGCGATCTAAATTGACCTGATCATTCCTCAGATTTGCAAAATTAAACCATGCCCAATTGTCAACATCACTAGGATTTATAAGACAAATATAACCAAAGCAAAGGGAATCTCTAACAGCCCTGCTCGAGATGCTTGTAGGGTTTAAGAAGCACATACCATTTATGAAACTAAGTGTTATAATTTCATTATCCTACGTACCACCTCCCAGCAATGGAGAGCCAGAAAAGTTCATCAGCCAGGGATGTGTGAGAGATGACTACACTGGCACCAGAGCTGGAAATAAGCCAGCCTCCCCTCTTAAGAAAACTTCTTTACACAAGGAACTGTAGAGCTGGACCCACACGTACTGTGTGTACATCAAGGTGAAAAACCCGTAGTTCCATGTGCATAAGTGTCCTAGGAAGGAACCTGCTGCAGACGTGCTTGAGAGCAATGGAAGAACCTGCACGGGGAAACCACAAAGCCGGTAGCCGCTCTCTTAAGCTTTGCCAAGAGCTGGGTTTGCTAACACCATCTTTTTCTACTAGGGGCCATAGTTTTAAAGCAGCAGCTGCTCCGCACGATGTAGTTGCTGCATGGCCAACAGGAACTGCAAGTTAGTGAAATCAAAATTATCTTTGCTATTGCCCTGACTACACCTCATTTACCTGGAGCTCAGACTCCTGCCATAGCTTGAACCCCCACTCCCGCAGAGGTTCAGAAAGAATACCCCTCTTGCTCCATTTCTCTTGTTGTATTTGTTTACCTTATCCTGTTCAGCAAAACAGGACTGGGTTAGCTTTTCTTTCTCCGTGAGAAATGGTGCAAAGCATTGCACCCTGTAATGGTACCTCTCCTTTGCAAGGCAGAGGAGACCTCTGCTTTACTTTCACGTCTCCGGGTTGTTAACGTCTCCCAGCCGACAGCCACCTTGCTTCACCTTGCAGCAGCTAGATGTAAAACCTGGGGAAACCATGGCAATGCTGAAGTCAGTGTCACCTCTCTAATGATGCCAAGGATTTCTCAGCAGAGTTAACAAAGGCAGGTTACCTCTCGAGCTGTTAAAAGCACAGTTCCCAGTTTCCTGCAAGTGCTGTTTCTTAGGCGTTTGCTTTTGACCCCAGCTGGTGCCCCAGGGCTCTCCAGCCCCTGCCTGCCTGACCCCCCGGGCTCTCCAGCCCCTGCCTGCCCTGCCAGCTCTGTAACACAGGTGCCGGCAGCCGCACGGCAGAGGGGACAAGGGCTCAGCGTGCCGGAGATGAAGCCAGCCAAGAGCTGACTGTGTCTCCATCAAAACAAAAGGTACCTGAGCACGAAGCGTGGGGTGAGCAGGTGGATTCTGGATGCCTGTGCTGAAGGCAATTAAGCTGCTCAGATACTCATCTGTCCTCAGGGTCCTGCTTCAGGGACAGGGCTTTGCAGCCCAGCCAGGAGGCTGGGGGATGCAAGCTAGGAAGCCAGTTAGAGAAAGGTGATTGATCTGAGCTCATTCCTATCAGCCATGCGGGAATAGAGGCAGAGCCAGAGGAGCTCTGTCTACACGGTACTGCTGCTGCACTCAGGATACTTGTGTCTGGAGGTTATCTTGCCCGAGGAGCTTGTCCCCATCCTACCCCATTTAGAGGCAAGCTGAGAATCATGACATCCCACCCTACCCTAAGCTCTACCAGGGGCCCATAAATTTCCTAAGCAAGCACTTAAAATAAGAATTGTAAGAGCACCTCAGGGCTGTAGCTAAATATCAAGAAGAAGAGAAAATACCAAGCTTCCTGCCTAGCTCTAAGAGTGAAGTGCTCCCCAGCTCTGTCCCGACATCAGCCCCTGCCCAGTCCTCGGCCAAACGGCTGGCAGTGGCCGTGTGGGTGGCTTGTAAGAGACCTGCAGGCAATAACAACAAGCACCTGAGCCTGAGCAAACTCTGTATCTGTCGGGGACTGAGACTGCTGGGACTTTGGCATGCTCTGGGGCTGTACTGGGGCTATGGAGAAGGTAGGCATTTTTTCCTTCTTTCTTTAATCTCTTAGGCTTTAGCTTAATTATGCTACTGGGCTGCTAAGTCAGGGCTTCATGCTTTCTAATTTTTTTCTTTTGTCTTGCATACACATATGAGACAGATTTTGCTTCCACAAGGGATATTTATAGGACATATGTTAGAGCTTGAAGAAGCTGATTAGCAATGTTTAGATTAAAAAAAAAAAAGAAATTGCATGAGAGCAGCCTAGCCAGACAAATACTGTACAGGGTGCTAGCTTCTGGGTAGCGACTCCCCTGCCTTCCTTGCTGGTTCTCAGTACTGGAAAAGTCCAGCCGGGGGGGGGGGGGCAGGGG
>NW_008794753.1:948197-950028 GCF_000699145.1 Aptenodytes forsteri | reverse complement strand
AGAGCCGGCCGGGGGGGGGGGGCACGGAGCCGGGAGTGCGAGGCAGGCTCTGCGGCAGGGCTGGCATTAGTCAGCGAAGGCAGGATGCTCTGCCTCCTCTCCTTGAGAAAGGACTTTGGGGACAGAAGTGGCTAAATAGCATGCTTCTCTGGAAAAGTGAGCTGTGGCTGGAAAGCTGGGTAACATCCCCAGGCAGGCAGCCCATGCTGCAGGGAGGCTCTGCCAGGCTATAGGGGCTTGCGGTGGCTCTTTTGGGCTCGGAGAATGGGCAAAAGGCAGATGTGCCCCACAAAATACTTGCCAGCTTTTTCACATCTTCTCAGCCCTCCCCTCCGGCTCCCCCGCCTCGTGACTCTTTCCTTCCAGGGGTCTGGCGTGCTGGAGCTATGCCTCGCTATATGGTCCCATCAAGACCATCAGAGGAGTTCGAGACCTTGGGGGATGCTTTCTTAACCGAATACAAGTCTCAGAGTCCCCTAAGAGCTGCTGAGCATAAAATCTGCTAGGTGCTTTCCAGAATCCTAGTCCCTGTCAGCACTGGTCTGAAAAACCAAAGTACGATGTTACAAGGAGGTAGGAATTGCATTATACTCCCCTCTTCTTCACAATCTGAGTAACACTTCTGCTTTTTCCATATGAAAGGAAAATGGGTGATGACAACCTATTTCTATTGAAGAGACAATTTTCGCTCCTCCTTGGCAAGTGTAGCCAGGGCAGCATCTTTCTTTCCACTCAGAGGCAAATTAACAGATTTTGCCTCAAGAACGTGACGGGTGAAGTGCAGTGCAGCTGGCGACGTTCACTTGCCACGGTTGGCAGCGCCCTTGGGGTGCCCATGCCTATTAAAGATCACGGTGGGTGGGTGATAACGCAGGTGCTGTTATGGGAAACCTGGGAAGTATGGTTCGGATCACAGGGAAAACCCCTCTTTTCTTCCAGAATACAGGTCTGCATGAGCGTCTGTGACCCACAGCGTGGCAGCCAGTTCCAGCGCTTACAGCTTTGCACCAGCGTCAGGAACTTGACTCTCTTGGAGAGATGACTCTGAGAAGAACAAGTTAGACAAATGAACTCGCTAATGACTTCCTTCCCTCCTACTTAAATGGCGGGATAATTCACAGTTCCTGCTCCCGCAGCGGGCTGCTCCATCGCCTGCCACCCGCTCCGTGCTAGGCAACCCCGGCAGCGCTGCTGAGTAAATGAGCCAGACAAAGGGGGCCAAGATTGCCGATTGGCATCAATCTGCCTTTTAAAGCGCCACTAAAAATGGTGCACTGCCTATTTTAAGAAGGCGCAGAAGCGAGTGCCTCACATGTCGCCTGGCCCAGTGGCAGGCAGGCAGCAGGTAGGGCTCTCCGGAGAGCAGCAAGGACGTGGCTCGGATGCCCAAACTGGCCAAGTACCTCCCTCCCCACAAGGTTTACGCTCCAAGCATCTCAAACCAGCCCTGAACCCAAATAATGGCCTATATATAAAAGCTTTGTGTGCACGCTTGCTTTGGTACTGTTCAAAGCCTCAACTCTCCTTTGATATCTCTTTTTTTTCCTCGTTCAAAAATATTCTGGGAGCTTCTGGCCAGTGACGTTTCAATGCAGGACAGAGGCCAGGAGCTCTAGAAGAGCCTCGGGGCCAGAGGAAAGCTGATGGCAAGGGCACGGGGCCTTTGAATACTGGGGTTCACTTGCCTTACTAACGTATATAGCGGTATAACAGATGGTTACAGCCAAATAAATACAGGCAGAGTTTCCTGTTGGCTTCCAGCCCCTTTCTCAAGCTTGGCCTGTGCTGCCGGGCCCCAGAGCAACCCGGACGTGGTCCGGCCCCCCCCACC
>NW_008794753.1:946116-948014 GCF_000699145.1 Aptenodytes forsteri | reverse complement strand
GGCCCCGGGGCCCCCGCGCGGGGGCCCCCCCCCCCCCCCCCCCAGCCCAGGATGGGTCCCCCAGCGCGCAATCCCCACGCCGGCTCCACGCATTTGGCACAAATGGGGAAATAATATTTTTTTTAAGTGGGGATGAGTTAAGAGGATTTGTTTCAGATACAAGATAGCGCTCATTAACGTTTGCTCGTTTGGGTTTGTTTAAGCCTTAATTGATTGTCTTCTACTTAACTGCGTTCCAGTATCTCTCAGGCTTCAGAACAGACTCTTACGAGACTGACAATTGCACGCTCTTCCCTTCTTCTCTCTAAAGATCTTTCACGTTAGTTAGCTGGGTTTAATGGATGATAAAGTCACTGGGCTTGCAGTAAAGCCGAGCTTTCTCTTTCAAGTCACTACATGTGCAGCCTCCAGAAAGACTGCGTCTGGGTGAGTGTTGTGCTTTGATACCTGTTTTTGCTGAAGCTGTTGTAATTTGCAACTACGAACAACATGCGTAAAATCATGTTTTTGCATGTAATGAATGTCTCTGGGTCTCGTGGCTCCCTCCCTCCAGGATGCAGAGGGATGAGAAGTTTGAGCTGTGGTCCAGTTTGTAACTGGCCTCGTTACAGGCAGATGGAGAGGGGACTTGTCATCGACCTTGCAGTGTCACCGAACACACGCTGCCTGGCCTGCAAGCTGGGATTTCATCGGTGGCTCTGAGGGAGACGTGCCCAAACTGCCCCAGCAGGTGAGAAGCATACTTAGGAAAAAACAAAAATCAGCCTGGCCATTAGGACACTTTTGTAGCCCCGTTTCTGCTTGGGCTTGGATAGGAGAGGTCTGTCTCCCCAGCAGCTGCAATCTCACAGGACAAGCTGTTCTTCAGGCCAACCCCTGAGATTCCACCCTTCCCAAAATAGGTTCCTTCCGACCAGGAATCCAACTCCAAATAATGTGGGGATTTGGATGCTGAACTACAGCACTTCTAGTGGCAGCTGGAGCTGATCCGCTGGGAGCACACGTAAGGAGCCAGGGACTTGCTGACCTTTCGTGGGGCTGCCTTGCTTAAAGGAGGCTCCTTCTGTTTCTCGAATAAGTTTATATGGAGGCAGAAAAGAAACGCGGTGACTCAGAAAGGCAGTGGAGAGAGCCTCGTTTCCACGTAAGTCTTGCTTTCTGGTGTGATCGTTTGGAACAAAGCAAGCCGTGGTTGTTGAAATGCCCCTTCCTGGCTGGCCCTGGGCAGAGCTGAGGCGCATCGGAGGTTTGGTCCTGCGAGGGGACAGTGCAGGTGGTTCTGACTGCAAACTGCAGTCCTGTTTCTCACTCGTAGTCAGGGGCAGCTTCAAAGAATCTGTCCCCAAATTCATACAAAAACTTCTTGTATTGCAGCAACTGAACAGAAACCACCCAGAGAAGCTCATCTTTTCAAGAGAGACGCTTTTCTTTCAGTACACTAGCTATAGGAATAATTTAGCTTTTTACTGGCAGCACCCCTGGAAAGAGAGAAACGTATCACGCTCTGATGAAACGCCTCTTAGAATAACCAAAGCCTTTCCCAACACGTTCACTTGTCCTCTTTGTGCTCCATTGTCTTTAAACGAGCACAGAGGGGGGAAAAAAGGCACGAACTTTCAGCTGAAGACATTTGGTGGCGGCTGCTGCTGCAAATCTCTCCGATTCGGGAGTCTGAGGAGGCGGCTGTTTGGGAGACGCCACTCGCCGGCGGAAAATTAGCGCTCGCACTCGCTCGACATTTTTCCTGCAGATCAGATGTGCGGGATCAGGGGTGGAACCTCTCGCATTGTTCGGCCGGCAGCAGGATGCCAGCCCGGCCAGCCTGCGCCTGCTCGAGCGGCCGGCTGGTGGAGCACGCTGCAGCCTGCGGCCGGGCCCGCTCCTCCGGGCGGCGGGGC
>NW_008794753.1:926691-944758 GCF_000699145.1 Aptenodytes forsteri | reverse complement strand
GGCGGGCAGGCGGATGGATGTGTTTGGGAGATTAATCGAGAATTGCAAAGCAGAGGAGACGGAGGCAAAGTGTTATGTAACACATTTTCATTACCGCTGCGAAGTCATCTGAGCCGAAATCTTGTTATTTCCATGGTACTGTGTTTGGAGAACACTAGTTACCCAGCCTCTGCCCGCGCTCTGCCCATCTGCCCCTAAAGCCGCAGGAATACCTGGTTTTCTGTGTTTCGAGCCTATCTCGGTGGAATTCGGTGGAATACGTTCAAAGCTGCAGCGTGTTAAACAAGTAAGATCATAAGGAAAACTATGCTGCTGTGTGTTTCATGTTCTGTTCCTCCCCCCCCTCCGCCCCCAACCTGATTTTGTATTTAAAAAGTCCTGGTTTTGAGCCGGCGAACTGTTCGTGTGGGGCAGGGGTCAAACCCTGCCGCCTGCCCCAAACCTCCTCTCTGCAGAGCGCAAAAGCGGTTCAGGCGCGTCGTCGTGTTCTCCGGCTGCGTGGAGGGTCTCGCTGCTGCAGAGAGGGCTCCCGAGGCGAGGGGTCCTGAGCGGGCGGCCCCGCTCCCGCAGCTCGCACCGGGCCCTGCGACCGCTCCCTGGGGAGCAGGACTCGGCGCCCCTCCCGCAGCCGGCACCGGGCCCTGCGACCGCTCCCTGGGGAGCAGGACTCGGCGCCCCGGACAGCTGCGGGGTGAGCGGATGGATGCAGCCCCCCCGCCAGCCCTACCCCGTGCAGCAACTAGGGGAGCCCATCAGCCCGCTCTGCTCCCCGTGCCCCTGCGCTCCAGCAGAACATGGCTGCTGCTTTCGGGGCGCAGGAGGGGAGGCAGGCAGGACCCCCTGAACGCCGCGGGAGCTGCGGGCAGGCTGCAGGTGATGCGGAAGGCCTTTGTCCGTCACCCTTCGGAGTCGCTGGAGGCTTTGTCCCTCTTCCCAAGCTTTGGATGGAGTTCTGGAGGGTGAAACTTGAACTGGGGTTTTGTCTATGCCGAGGAGCTGGGGGAGGCCCTCGGCTTTTGTTTTACACTCGGGTGTGCCGTGCAGCATATTCCAGGTGCACGCGGCAAGCGACCTCCTGATGCCCCCCGGCCTCATCCCCTCTCCCTGTCCAGTACACCCTGATGGCCCGGGCACGTGAGCACTTCACGCTGCCGCCGGAGACGTCCATCCGTCCGCTGAGGATGCACTGCTGCGTGGTGGGAAGGACAGAGTCTCCGGGGAGTCTACGGTGATGTAGTGACCTTAGGAATTACTCCTAGGGAAAGCACCTGAGGTGTTTTTCAGGGTGCCTCGCATTTGGATGTATTCTGTGGTAGATGAAAAGCCCGGTGGAGCTGGAGGGCTGTTTCCTGAGGCTGGAACCAGCAGAAGACTGTAATCTTGGAAACAGAGGACGCCCTCTGCTTTTTTATTTTTGTGAAGAGTTTAGCAATGAAAACAGGAGCCTTCTGGTCGCTCCTCTCCTCGATTTGCCTTGTGAATTTCTTTGCTGTGTATCCTGGATCCTCAGTGCCGGGCTGTCCTCTGTACCACCTCATCAGCTTCCAGTCCCTCCGTGTTTTATTTTTAATAAGAGATAACTTTACTGCTAACCTTGCCTGCTGCTCTCACTTCTCTCTAACTCTAATTGCTTCTGGCTTTATTTCTGACATTTCCCATGTCATTTCCCCTCATTTTCTTGAATACTGCTAGAAAAATAGCTCCAAGAGAAGCAGTAGACCTTTCCAGTGCCCGTTTCACCTGTGCAGTCTCTGCCTGGAGCTGCTGCCCGCGGCCGGGAGATGGTACCTTATTGCTCCTTTCAAGTCGGATTCCTTTCGCCCCGGGGCAGCGACAGCTGCGTGACCTTGCAGGGCGAGCCTTGCTCTTAAGCTGAGGAGGGCAAGACCTGTAAACCCGCATCACTCAGAATTATTCTGCCCTTGCTTTTGTGAAGGGGGGCTTGCTGCTCCCCCGGTTCTGACCACTGCAAGGAGCCGGGCTGGGTGTGCAGCGTTACCCCTGACAGCCCCTGCGCGGTTCCGGGGATGCTCCAGTTTCGCTCTGCCCTTCGCAGCATGGCAGGCACGGGCATGGGTGCTGCAGGGCAAAGGTCTGTTATTTGGGGGGACGGCAGCTACTCTGTCGCCTCCTGAATGTGCACCAACATGTGCATGCGTGCATGCGGCTGCGTCAGTGCCTGCGCCTGCCTGTAAGGACACGAAAGCTTTCTGCAGCGTGCCGTCTGCCTGGCTTCTAGCTGTGGCTGAGGACTTCCCTTCCATAGCTACAAACACAATATTTTAAACAATATACCACGATTTTTACAGCATTTAGCTCCAGAGTGATTTGCAGTATGAGTAAAAATACTGTTTGCAATTTCTTCCCGATTGTATAAAACAACTCATTAAAAGCATACATCCCGGCGCATTGGCACTGAGGAAACTTTATGGGCCTTGTAGTTACTGCCAAAGCAAACATATTCCATGAATTTCACTCATCAAGTTCATGCTGTCAAATGTAGATTCAGCCGCTCGTCAAAGATGCAAGCCTTGCAGTCTGGAAAGTAATGAGAGCAGTAAGCGGTGGGAGTTAATGGCCGTCCGCTGAGGAGTCCTTACTCATCCCGCATCCACACAGGGGCTGAGCTGGCTGCTCCCAGGTGAATTGATTGCCACAGAAATTCATCTAGTGTCACCGGCTATGATACTAAACAGCCACAATAATGCTTGCATAAACTGCACTTTTATGCAGCGGTTCGTACCTCCTAACTGGCAGCAATTTCACAGATGAGGCAAAGGGAGCGGCGCTGGTCTTTAGCAGCCTCTTCCCCAGAGCATGAATAATTGTTGTAATAACACCGGAGCCGTCGCCGCCGCGTTGCCTTTGTGGCGTCTCCGGCAGGGTGACGGATGGGAACCGCCGCAGTCGTGGAGCTGCCGCTCGCTCTGGATGCTTCAGGGGCTGCCCCACGTCACCAGCCGTCCTGCCTGCCTTCGGCACGCGGGACGTGGGACGTGTGAGCTGCTGGCCCGTCTGCTCCAGGCATCGGAGCGCCGCAGCTTGGGTTTGCTTTACGTAACAGTCATCTGCTGAAAATAAGGAGTTGCTAATTTTCCTTCAAAGCCCAGCCTGTAAACGGTACCAGAGCGAAGTAGAGACCAGCTCTCCAGGTGGCCCAGTAACCTTGTTCCTACCTTTCCTCACCCAAGTCTGATCCGCCAGGTCTCCCAGCACGGCTTATTTACATTTGTATCTGTATGTATGTATACATATAGATAGGCGGTGAGCACTGAGAGTGGCTTCGCACAACGGCTCCGTAGGGTGTGAATAATCCATATGACTTCCGACAGGTCTGAGGTTCATTATGGAAATGTATGCATGCTTAAGCTTTTAAATATAGCTAATAGGAGAAGGACTGGGAGGAAAGATTACGGGAATCAATATGCTGAGCCGGAGGAGCGGGAGCTGCTCCGCTCTGGGCTGCAATATCCGTGATTCTCGTTAAGGGCTGGTGATGACGAAATGGGTTACAGCAATTCAGGCCCAACGGAGTTTGAGTTTGAGACTAAAACTCTTCTAGCGGGGTAACTCCTGGAAGCCCAGTGTGTTGGGTGGGATCAGCGGGGAGGATGGAGCGGCCTCATCAGCGCTTTCACACCCTCATCTAGAACAAAGGGGTTTTTCCTTCCTTCCCACCCTGGATGGTACCGCTAGGAGGGGGCTCCTGGCCAAGCCCGGCAGCCGCCACCGGTTTTCTCGGGGAGGCTCCTGAAGCTGCCGTTTGGCCCTTCTTCGCCTTGGGTACACGGTTTTCATCAGAGTGAATTTTTTCACTGGAATAACGTAAAACTCTGGACCTGAACTGCCTCCTTAAAAATGGAATTCGAGTTGATATGAATATTTCCTGTGGCTCTTCTTACTGGGACCTGCACCTACAGACTTCAATAGCTTACATAATTTCCTGTGATGGACACGTACTTCATCTAATTTCACTTTGAAATGCATTGATTAAATCAGAACTGCTGGGAGATTTAAACTGAGTCTCTGTGGCCTGAACTCAACTGTGGGAGGTTTACCTACCTTCATCCTTCAACATTAATTTGGTTTTATGAGGATTCCTTGTGAAATGAGGTCTTGTCTGCCACTGAATTGCTACTGCTTTCTGGGTTTATCAATTCCTTTCTCGATTCCTTGTGAAATGAGGTCTTGTCTGCCGCTGAATTGCCACTGCTTTCTGGGTTTATCAATTCCTTTGGCCTCAGCGGCTCTGCGAGTAGAAGCTGTGCTAAAGCCGCCTTTCAGCATGGCGTTGGATGCCTTTGCGTGGAGCCACGCCGGGGGACGCAGTGGGGACCGATGGGCGTTTCTGGCGAGGCTTCGTCTCTCTCTGGTGCTTCTTGTGCTGGTTGCCCAAGCTGGAGGCGAAGCACCCACGCTGCTCGTGGCACGGGTGGCAGGGCTGGGAAATGCTGCGGCAAAGCTCTCGCCCGGGGCCGGGGCTGCTGGGTGCAATGCTCATGGAGCAAGATGGAGACCTGCAGCGGTAACCCCAAGTGCAGGAGGATGTATCCTCTCATCAGTGCCGAGTGATTCAGCCTTTCTGGTACCAAGCGACAGCGATAAAAGGAAAAGAAATCCGGCTTGGCTGGAGGTGGATGAGCAGTTGCATGGAAATAAGCAGGGACAGGGTCAGCGAGCGCTGAGTGTCCCGGGGGCAGGAGGCTGAAGGACCCGCCGGGGACTCACCCGAGGTCCTTCCCGGCAGAGCAGCGGGTCGTACATCCCCAGCGAAGCCTTTGAGCCTGGCTCTGGTTTTCTGTCCAAGACCACCGACCACCTTTGGGCCAGCTCCCTGCCAAAATTCAGCGGCAGAGGCTTCCCCAGCCCTCCACCTTTGCTGGCTGTCCTGGAGAAATTAAATGGACTTAAAAAAAAAAAAAATATATATAAGAAACCATAAAGCTCATCATTCATAAAGTGTTAATTTTCAACTCTGATCTGCAAAATGTCTCATTGTGACTTGGAAATGATGTGTAGGCAGGAGATATACTTTAACATGAGATGATATTTGTTTAAATTTGCTCTGAAGGTCTTTCTCAGCAGCTCTGCTTTTCTGGAAGCGTTGTTGCATCCCCAGCAGCGTTGCGTCCGTTCTGCTGGTGGCTGCTGGTGCGTCCTGACGAGTGATGCTGCCGGTGCACTCCGGCAGCGTCCGGCTTGCCCAATGCTGCACGGTGCTGTGGGGAGCAAAAGCCGTTCCCTGGCACTGCGTTTGGCAGGAAGCCCTGGCTGGAGCAGGTAACAAAAGCAGCTCGCCGGTTCCTAATGAAGAAGATGGCTGGCAGCAAGGGGAGGCAGAGCCTCGGCTGCGAATCTGCTCTTAGCCCCGGGTGAAGCTGTCCATGGGACGAGGCTTGACTGTTGCAAAGTGGCCAGGTGGGAGCGGTGAAGCTTTCCTTGGCCTGGCGGGGGTGCGAGCGCTGCAAACTCTGCTGGCTTCCAAATAAAGGCTGAGCAAAAGCTGCTTCAAGAACAACACCTAGTCTGGGAGCGGTGACATGCTTCCTGCAAGAGAAGTACGAGTCTGGACCCTTGAGGTGGAACAACTGGAGCCTGCCGGAGTGCGCGTGCCCTAACGCGAGAGAAGCGAGGGGATGGGGACGTGCTGACACAGGGACCCGTGGCGAGGGGGGTGACCATGTGCCCGGGACACCGGCAGAGCAGCACACGCTGTGCAAGGGACTGCACTGTTCCGTGCAGGAAAGCAGTTTTGTGGAGTTCAACTACGACCTTGCAGGGATCGGTTGCTCCCGTCCATAAGGGGCTTTGGCTGTGCCTCCCTTTCTGCAGCATCCCGGGATGTTCAGGAGAATCTCCCTGTGACACCCGCTCCAGCCGTGGTTTATGGCCCTGTGAGCAGGAAACGTGGCTGCGTAATGCTGGCTTAGGAACTGTGCAAAGCTTTTGTGGCTCAGTGTGGGAGGGCTGAGGGCTCGTTGCTCAGCAGACAGCGTTTGAGGCGCCGTTAAGAGCAAACGGCGCTAATTGATGTTGCCACTTGACTGCGTGTCATTCAGGTTAAAGACGTGGCAAGGTCGTGGGGGAGCCCGGGTTCCCCACCCCCCCTGGCCCCCCCGGCATTTGCCTGCCCGGCGAGCCGAGCCCGCCGCACGCCCGGCTTCCTTGAATTGCGTTCCTTGAATTGCTGGGGTCCGGTGCGTGACCCCAGCCCTGCTGCCGGTGCTTGCGATAGCATCTCCGCCTCCGTCTGCAGGACTCGAGTAATGAAGCGTCAGTTAATTGACATGGATTAGGACATCCACTTAAGTACCCACCGAAACGTGGGTGATTAGTGGCCGTGCTTCCCGCCGGGAGCAGGGTCGGGCTCTGCCTCTCCCCGGCAGAAGCCGAAGTCCGGCTGAGCCCGCAGCGGCTGGGCGTTACACAGGGAAAGCATTGCCATTTCAGATGCTGGCAAGCGCTATTTTAGAAAGAGCTCCCGAGAAGAATAAACCCATTTTCTACAAGTAGTTGCCTTTTGTGTGTTTTCTTATTAAGTTTTCTATGGGAAAGATGAGGATCAGTTACTCATCTTCTTGTTTCTTGGCTTCGTAAGAGGCTCTCTACTCATTTAGTGGCCTCCGATGTGAAATATTCAGGGCTTATTCTGGGTTCCCGTCAAAGTGACATATTCTCTGGCAAAATCAATTTTGCTAATTTTGATGGATGAGGTTGGAATCGTTTCTTATGGGCAGTTCCTTGGGGACGTTCCGCTCAGGCGTCCAGTGGGAAGCGATGTGTTTCCATGTTCTTCCCTTTCGTCCTCCCGGAGGTCCGGACCTGCACAGCGCGAGGCTGCCGGCAGGCGGACCCGGCACGGGGGGTGTTTGCAAGAAGCCAAGATACCGTGGGAGATGCAATAAATGGCAGAGGTTTGTGAAAAGCAGCGAGGGGTGCAAGAGGTCTCCTGTCGCCGCCGATCTGCCTCATCTCTCTTTTGGAGACAAGGCTCTGAAAAGTTTAGTAGCTCCTGCAAAGGGGACTTTTTTTTTTTTAATGGCATGCAAAGCACAGCGATATCTGACTCACTGGCAATTAGGCTCCGGAGGGTGTGTGCCCACAAACAGCACAGTGTCTTCTAGGTGCTCAGAGTGCCTCTGGTGACTCATGTTCACCTTGATCCGGCAGGATTTCGCTCCCGCGGCTGCCGGAGCGGGAGAGCCTGCGAGCTGCTCGGATGCTGTATGCGTGATGAGGTGGCCGTGGCAGGGAGAACTGCTCTTCTCCGTGGAAAAGAAATTGTTCAGTGCTAAAAGGGGATTTAAACCTCTGTATGAAAGGATCAAGAGTCTTTGCCCCGGATTTCATTCTCGCTGCCTTCGCTTTCTATTTTGGTTTGGCTTTTTCTCCGGCTTTTTGGGCTGTTCTCTTTTCCCCGTGAAGCGTGTCAAGCTGTGAGCCTTCTCCAGCAGTGGGATGTCCCCGCTGTGGGGCTGGGCAGAGCCCCGGCGCCTGGCTTGGGAGCGGGACCGTGAGGGCCGGGAACTCCCCAGCACCACGCCAGAGCGTCGGCCGGGCGATGCGATGCCCTGCACTGTGCTCCCCTCCCTCACGCCCCAGCTCTCATGCCTTTGCTTTCTCCAGGCTTTCTTATTGATGTTTCACACCTTCAAAGAGTGCTCTGCTGCTTCTAATTTTTTTTCTTAATTGTATTTCTTGTTCCATAAAAGCCATCTGTCTGTCTGCTTTTAGAGGCTTGCTTTCTCTCATCTTCTCCATTTCTATAAGAGTTACTGGATCTTTTGAAATTCTTTATACTTTCCCATGTACGGCCGCTGAGGTTTCAGGGCAGGCTGTGCATCCCTGGGCTGCCGGGGACTTCCCAGGAGAAAGCCAGGTTTGGATCTGTTACTCTGGCGTGAATCGAGAGCAACTCTTCTAGGAGACCACAGTGCCAGAATTAAGACCCAAGTCGGCTGGATTTCCCGGGGCACCGCGCAGCCCCATACGGACATCCGTCCTCGCCGTGGGAAGGGGACAGCTAGGCCCTGTGCCAGTCATTTGGGCATTTCCAGTGGGGTCAATGCTTGTCTTCACTCCTGGGAAAGTGGAGCTTTTTGGGAGATCGTCATTAAAAAGTCCCATTATGTGATATTTTCTTCTTGGGTATTTTCCACAGTGGTAGTATTTCCCATTGATGCGGTTATCTTGGCGGGCAGAGCAGTGGGCTCCGATGTTCCGCTCCTGCGAAGCTGTATTGTGTTACAACAATGCAATGGACCTATTTTAATTATTTTGTTTTAAAGCTCATTAAGCTGCTACTTTATACGTACTGATCTCACTTATCTTTTTAGATCAAAGCGTTTCCTGTGTACGTTGTAACGACACGCTTGAGCACATTAATTTAGAAAATAAGATAAGCGCTCGGTTTATTTACCAGTGAAGCGGTGGTGTTAAAGGGCGGTGTAAGCAGTAGCTTGTACCATGGTCTTCCTCTCTGTAGGTCCCTTCAGGGCCAAAGGGCTGGGTTGGAATAGTCACTATCTCTTGAAATCACCGTGCCTTCGTGGAGAAGGGCTTCAGAGGAGGAAAACCCCTCGTAAGGCTCCTGCTCCAGCCTGGGATCAGGCAGGATTATCACAGTCCTGGCGTTCGTCTGCTCAGCTCCTGGCGGGGAGAGCCCCTCTCCTGCCGTCCCATCCCGCAGCGCTCGGGCTTTGCATCCCGCTCGTACACCCTAACGTGGTCGTTTTGTCAGAGAAGGAGGCCTGATCGTCCTGCAGAAACCCGGCTTTGCCCACAAATTGATTATACAGGGGGTAGACGTGTGGCAAGGGAAGAAAATTAATGAGCAAAGCAGGGAAACAAGCAACTCCTTCATTTGTGGCTACGGGGGAAGCGCACCTTCCTCCGTGAGCTTGTATCCGGATCGGGGAGCCGCTAAACCGAACTGCTGTCCTTACTTATTCTGTACAGCATTAGGGATGATCTCTAAGCTCCTGGGTTTAGTGCTCGCATACATATGTCGCAGTCCCTTCCTTTCAGCAGACCGGTTTTTACATGTATTTGGTAAAAGGGGAAGGTGTTCTCCGCTCTCGTGGTGGTGGTGGGAGAGGGCAGGGCGGTCCCGCACGCCCAGAGACCTCCCGGGTAGGTGTTAGCAAGTAAAGACTAGGAAGCGATTTTGTGGTGGACATGAGGTGGTGGAATACACGAGGACATTTAGATAGAAGCTAAAATAAGGGGAAACCCCCCTAATTTCCTTAGGTTTATGGGATTTTTTTTTAATATCGCCAAGAATGGAGCTCGAGGCTGTGACTCTTCAACAAGATTTTTGGTGGATTTGGAAATCTGAGAGAAACTTCCCAGCAAGTTGTGTCTGAACTGAAGCTCTTGCTGCTGCCTGATCCCCGGCACTGGTGCAGAATTCGGGGGGGACGGGTGAAATAAGTCGGCGACAGGTGCAGGTTTGGGCTGGAAAGCCAGCGCTCACAAACCCCCTTTATCCGGCAGGACAAAAGCCGAGTGTTATTTCCGACGGTTTGATGAAATGCCCCACTGTCCAGCCCTGCCACGCTAAATGCGCGCAGTGTTTGCCGGCTGGGTTTGCCGAGCAGCGGCGGGGGAAGCGGCGGCTGCGCCGTGCCCGCCAGAGGGGATGCTCTAGCGGTACCCCAGGCTGCAGGGGCCGAGCCTGCAGCTGAGCCGTCCCCCCCCGGGCAAGTGCTCAGGGCGGTTTGTCGCCCGGCCCGGGGCGGGAGGCAGCGTGACTGCCGTCCCCTGCCTGCAGCACGCAGGCAGGCAGCGCAGGCAGCTCGGGGCGGCTTGCCCAGGCCCTGCCTTGCGCTGTCTGGCAGATGAAACCGCAGCCCGCTGAGTCTTCCTGGGGGAGCTAGGCCACGCGTGGAGCTCCTTCTGCCGGAGCGGCAGCAGGTGAATCAGCGAGCTCCGGTTTTGCACAGGAATTCGCTGGAGACGTTTCTCTGTCTGAAGGCGCACGCCGACTTCTGGGCTTCCCGCCCCCGGAGCTTTTCTAATCCTATCCGAAATAATCCCACAAGACCGGGGAAAACACTCTGCAGCAGATGTTGCGTCCGTTTTAGGGCAAGTCGAACTAGGCTGGCAATCTTGGTTGACGTTCACCAGCTCGCTGCATTAGCTGAGCTCTTGCACTCATCCTCAGGCTGGCTGTGGGCATCGAGTGCTCCTTAGTCCTGTTGGCATACATTTAAATGTTTAAAAATGGGAAATGGACTTAAAACCCAGGGTTGAAGTTTGTCTCGGCTTTGGCAGTGGCCAGGCACGTGGCCGCCATGGAGCAAACCTGCTTTTTTGCCTTTGCAGCAATGCCACGTGTGCCTGTTTTCTCCTTTTTTTTCTTTCCTGCGTTGCTCTGCAAGGCCGTGCCGCTTCTCACGGCATGGGCGTGGGTTGCACTGGTGAGGTCCTGCGCCGGTGGGGTCCAACGCGAGCCCCGGGCTGCTGCGCTTGGGGCTTTGCCCTTTCTCTGCCTCCAGCGAAGGACGGGGCCCGAAGGAGAGAGCAGCCAGGGCCGCGGCACTGCTGCGCCAGATCTGCTCTCTGACAGCCTTGGCAGGGTCTGCGCCTACCACATCAGCATATTGGCGGTACCGCTGGGTATTAATTATGCCTTCCGCACTCGCGGCTATTCAAATGTTAAAATTGTTTATTTGCAGCTGGGTGAGCTCAAGACAGAGGCAGAGAAGCCGTGCGCGAGCAGCTCCCCTCCATCACGGCCGCCCTCCTGCCCCCTTCTCCTCTGCGGGATGCGGCTCCCCAAGCGCAGGCAGGGACGGATCCGGCCGCCTCTGTCTTGGCATTTCTGTCCTGGGGAGGACCCACTGTTCCCCAGCCCCAGCCGACCTCTTTCCGCCCCGTTTTCCCGGGGAAACGGGTGCTGTCTGCCTGGCCGCCAAAGCGTGGTGGTGAGGATTCAGCCTATTTCACCCTCTGCTGATTTCTCTCCGTGATAAATCCCATTCCCTCCGCCGCGGGAAGCGGTGTCAGTTTAATTACTTGTGGGGAGAAGGGGGAGAGCAGAGGAACTTAGGACTTGTTTTAAATATCACTTTTATTAGTAGGTAATCCTGAAGCTCAGTTCTGTAATATAGATAGGTAGTGATGTGGCACATTTAATTTACCTAGGTGCTACTGTGTGTCAGCTTTTGTGCCTTAATTCCCAGTCCCGGCTTTTAAAGCTTGGCAGCCATATTTTCTCAAATTTATAATTATCTTGGAAGAAGTCGTGGCTGCAGACGGTGCAGTGAATAGTAAGTTCCCAGTTCCCATTGGGTCTGGGTTCAGAGCGACTTGTCCCGGAACAAAACCGCTTAGGTGAGAGGTGCTCGAGTTGGCGGTGCCCGTGGTCCCACGCCTCCGCTGCCGGCGCCGGGGGAGTGGGGCGGGATGCAGTGGGTGCTGTGCTGGGTGCCCCACCAGGGTGGTCCACCGGGTCTCCTGCTGATCCCGTGGCATAACTCACCACGTGCCTTTTGGCACCTGTCCGTGCCGCCCTCGCACGGGAATGTGCTGCTTCCTTCCTCTCAGCCCCGGCGAGGGTCCCGTTCCTCGGGAGTGAAAACGGTGATGCTCTATTTCCATGGCGATGGCTGGTGGTGTCACAACAAAGGACAGTCGCTGCACTGCAGGGATCGTCGCACAGGAAAGCAGGGCTGGAGAGGAGAGCAGCTGCGGCAGGCGCCGGGTCTGCAGTCCCCACCTCGGCGAGGACACGTGATTGCGGGCCAAGTGTCTGCCACTGCTGCCGCCGAAACTTTCCCCTCTTCCTCTTGCTCCAGCGTGAAAGTCACCTGCCGAGATGCAGCGGCCTCGTTCTTTCTCTAGCCAGCGAGTTCCTGCAAATACTCTCACAACGTGTCATGCCCTGAACACCTTTGTAGGACGTGCAGCCGCGCTGCCAAGGATGCTTTTCCTAGAGCGTGGCGCCCGCTTTCCTGCCGTGTCTTGCCTGGGACGAGCGAACATCACCCTGTCCCTCCGGCCACGGCTCCTGCTCACGCTCCAGGCATTTGCCAGAATATTTTTGTCTCTGTCTCACTCGGTGTTTGGAGATATGAAATGCTCCAAGTTCATAAATCATCCCAACAAGGACATAACCTTGATTCCCTGTGCAATACCAATAGATTACCTAACAGGAGGCATGAAATGGAAGAATGGCTCCATTTGTATAATTCTGCATTAAAAATCAGCCTATTCTGCATTTAATGCTGCCTGTGAAGTGTCTCCACAGTCAGGGGAGAAAGGGGCCGGTGTTGGAGAGCAAACAAGTACCTTATGAAAGGGGCAAGGCAAATAGGCACCTCTCGCCGGCGCTGCCCTGGGTTTCACACTCGAATGAGCCTTTTGAGGCTTCGGGGAAACGGGTTATGTGCAAATGGCTTGCAAGCTGCTGACGGTTTGTGTGTTGCAGTTTGTCAGAGCCACTCGGTGGCCATGATCCTAGTTAATTGCTCGGACAGATTACCAAACTTGGGGATTTCTGGGCGCACAGCGGGTCGCCTGGTTTTGCAGCCACTGGATTAACCCGCATCCTGTCCGCGGCATCAGGGGTTCTCCGGGGGTGCCACCATCCTCTGAGCCTGGGACCGGGGCAGAGGTGTTTCCCTCCTGCTCCGTGCACCTCCTCTTGTGCATCGGCCATGCTGGATGTTCCTGCTTTCCCTTCCTGCACGTGGGGGTCGGCACCACGTGCGCAGAGGCAGCAGCGGCTGCTTTCCAAGGCAGCATCCCGAAGCAGCACTGGGCTTCGCAGCCTTCAGAGCTGCGCGAATTAAAACCCCAGGCGTTATAGCAAGTTGGCCGCTTCTCTGGAAGCTCTGGCTCTCACCGGGGCATGGTGCAGAGTGCGTGTGAGAAGTAGCCTGGCACTGGAGTGCTGCCAGCCCTGGACTCAGGGAGCTCTCATTGTCATTGTGCTGCTGGACCCTGCGGTCCTGAGGCCGCCTCTGCCCTGGGGGTGCTCGTGCCGGGCTGCCTCTGTGGATAGAAATGCAAAATAATGTGTGTGGAGGGCAGCAGAATTTGTCTGCCTCCATTTGTCCTCACTGCTCCCATCTTTTGTCTGTGCAATGCTTTTCCTATGGATTTCTGTCTGACTTCCACACTGTGCTTGGGTACTGTGCCATTGCATGCAGCTCCATCGTTTCAAAAGCACCAAGCAACCCTCAGTGCCCCTTATTGATTTGGAAACATTGTGTAGTTGATGCAAACAGCGTTCCACACCTGCGTAGCCCGTGCACATGCTTCAGAGTTGCAGCGGCGTTGCAGGAGCTGTGGCTGTGAAGCGGCAGCCCTGGGGCAATGGGCCTGGCTTTGGGTTCATGGCCGGGACCGCGGGTCGAGGAGGACCTGGGGCTGCCTTTCCCAGGCCACTGCTTCATGTGTTTATAAGGTAATCCCAGGACAGAGATAATCTTGCATTTTCAGCTCTCCCGCAATCTGAGATCGCTAATTACCAAAGCATTTCTCTTGTGTATGCGTGCTCCTCAAAATGCTCGGGGGGCTTCTGGCTGTAGATGAAGCTTCATCAGGGTGGGAGGGATTTGGTCAGCCCGGCTTCCCTGGTAGGAAGGAGCTGAAGGTATGCGGGGCTGGTGGCAAGAGCCACGTTGCTGCTGCTTGCGGGGGCGGTGAGGCAGGAGCAGCCGGGCAGCATCACCGCGCCAGCCCCAGACATGAAAGCGCCCTGGCAGCCTCATCCCGACCAGCGAAGAGCGTGGTGTGCTCACGTCCTCCAGCCTCCTTGAAATTAATCTCCGTCTTAAGTGCCAACTTTCCTCCTCTTCAAAGCAAACGGCTGCATCTGAAAGGATTTGAGAAGGGATTTTCGTACCGGGGAGAACTTTGAAATGTGTCGTGTATGGCAGGAGTATGGTGACAGCTCCGTCGGAAATGCCTTCAATGCCCCTAACTCCATTGCCTTTAAAACAGAGATTGGCCCCAGAGCGCTTAACGTGCACAATCCCTGTAATTATCTGAGTAGTTTCCTTGAAATCTGCTCTTGTACTTCTAGCGAAGCGCAGGTAAATATTTGTAGCAGTAAGGATTTGAGAAGGGATTTTCGTACCGGGGAGAACTTTGAAATGTGTCGTGTATGGCAGGAGTATGGTGACAGCTCCGTCGGAAATGCCTTCAATGCCCCTAACTCCATTGCCTTTAAAACAGAGATTGGCCCCAGAGCGCTTAACGTGCACAATCCCTGTAATTATCTGAGTAGTTTCCTTGAAATCTGCTCTTGTACTTCTAGCGAAGCGCAGGTAAATATTTGTAGCAGTTTCCCTTGTTGTGTGAGAACACGGCCGCCTCTCCAGCCGTTAAGCCGTGGGAGCGGATTTGTGGTTTGCGGGAGCAGAGGCTTCGGATGAGGAAGGCGAAGGAGGGATTTCATCTTCTCAAAGATCTCTGCTGCTCTTTTCTTTTTTTAAACCCAGTTTCAGAGTTTTGTTGAATTTTCCCTTGAGTTTGAGAAAGTATTTGGGGATAACGCTCCCGTTCACCGGTTTCCCAAGATGGGAAAAGAAATAACATGAAAATTGCCCACACTTGCCCCATCTCTCTTTGCAATGGAAAAGAAGTTGTGTGTGTGCGGAGGGGGAGTCCTGAATAATCAAAATCCTGATTTCCAGAGGGCTCAGCGAGCGGCGTAAGCGCAGCCCTGCACGGCCCATCCTGCCGACCCGCTGCATAACCCCAGCCAGGGCTGGGTCCGTGCCCCCGAACCGAGGCAGACGGGTGCTACGTGCACGGCCAGTTTGTCCCCTTCCCTACGACAGAACCCCCCACTTTGAGTGCAGCTGGTGAGTTATTCCGTGCACTGAGAGCAGTGAAAGTTCCTCTTGCCTCTGCTCTCCAGCCGGTGAGGTGCAGCTCGTGCAGTTGGAGGAGGGTTTGTGCTGTTTGATGTCTCAGCAAAGCTCAAACGTCCTCCCAGCCTCCGAGCAGCGGTGACTTTCTCCTGGCACCTCCCGAGAGGCGAGCGGCTGCTCTCCTGCCCGGCGTGGCAATGGGGAGGCAGAGGCACGGGGACTGCCCGGGGGTGGCGTGTCGGGACTAGTGGGCTTTCGTGGGACAGCCCGAGTTTTTTTGGGGCAAACACAAGGTGGCAAGGACCTCTGGGCGGGACGTGTCCCCACTCCCTGGGCTGCCTTTGGGACACGTCTCTCTTGCCACCAGCTTTGGCAGGGTGCTCAAGTGGGGCTGGGGGAGCAGGAGGGGTGGCAGGGGGAGGGAAGGGTGGTCCTGTGGCTGGCTGCCACCGGCCCCGCCACGCGCTGCCGCATCCCCGCCGCCACGCCAAGCACATCGCGCTGCGTTGCCTAGACAACGGCAACTCCTACACACTGCTATTTATTCTGAAGGACACTTGCTCTTATCTGTTGTTGCAAAGCCCTCAAAAGATTGCATGGCATGCAAAATTCCTCAGAGGTAACCGGACTCGCTGCTCCCGTCCCAAAAGCCACCTCCTGGGGACGTGCCAGCCAGCAGGGTGGCCAGGAGGATGCTCCTTGGGTGACAGTCCCTTGGCCGGCATCACTCGAAGGGATGCAGGTGGGAGGGTGACCCACGCCGTCCTTGGGGCAGGACGGGGTGCTGCTGGGGGCCCGCCTGCCTTGTGCTGTCCCGTATGAGCTGTGGGCGTCCCCCACCGTGTCCCTCCCCACCACTAGAGCCTCTGGCCTGGGGAGCGATGCCAGGAGCAAGGGACACCCCTGCCTATGGGTGTCACCTGGGGCCGCCTGGCCATGCTTGGGCACAGCGTTTCTGGTGTGCTGGCGTGAAGCCAGGGGTTGCGCGTTGCATTTTCCTGCGTGTCTGCCCGATGCTGGAGGGGAGCAAGGCAGTGATGCTTGGGCAGGTCCCGCGCAGGAGCAAACCCCTGCGAGCTCGGGGCTGCCATCACTGCAGCTTGAGAATGTCATCAGCAAGCAGGAGGAAATGGGAAGAGGGGAAAAATCTGTTTTTCCTGCGAGCTGCCAATGCTGAGTACTGGGGACTGGCATTTTGTCTTTCAGAAGCTTCCACACAGCAGCTGGGATTTAGCGAGCACCAAGTTTGGGCTGGGCACATCTTCCCTCGCCTCGTTCAGCGGCTGTTAATAAAAGCGCCTCATGTGCTGCTTCCTTGTGGAGAGCTGGACGGGCAGGGAAGAGGTTTGTGTGTGTGCCCGGGTGATGTGAGAGGTGGTACCAGGGTGAGCATAGCACCGGGGAGGTGCCTGGCACCTCTCCTTCCTTGCAAGGAGACATTTCATACGGCATTAGGGAGTCAGGCAGAGGCTCAAATCGAGCCCGACGTGCCGCTGGAGTGAATATGAGCATTGCTAAGGTGAATCTGTGTTTAATGCTCTCGCTGGAAGCCTGAGCTCCTGACTGCTCGCCGGTGGAGACGGGGTGTTGCCTGTGGCACCACTGATGCATGGCACGTAGGGGATGCTCTTTGTGCTGCCCCCCACGGCACTGCCACCGCTCTGCCGGCCTCTAAAAAAAACCCCACCAACAACACGTTTTGGGTGGTTTGGTTTTTTTGAAGCCTTGAAATCCTTCCTCCCCCAGCCTGAACTATTTTGGTTTATGCTGTCTGTTTCTGGCTCTTCCCTTTCTCCTTCTGCGCTCTTTCCCTGCGTCACCTTATTCCTCCCCAAAATAAATGCTGTTACACTTTGAAAAAATACCCAATTAGGAAAAAAAAAGAGATCCTTTGAGCAGAAAAAGACTGTGCCTTAGAGTATCCAGGTCAGCTCCTTTAGCTTCATTTGCTCACACGTGGAAGGAGAGTACAAATGCTTCTGTCAACCAGAGGCACATTTTGTAGTGCTACCAAGGACTTTACGGGGCGCAGCGCTGCGGCGGTTTAGTCTATTTAGCCATATAAAGCTCTCATTAACTCCTGCTGAGTTCAACAAAAGTCTTTCTTGTGTAAAAGCTGAATAAAATGAAGTAAAGATTTTTGGGCTTTGGCCTAATGATTTTTTTTCTGGGGGGAAAAAAAAAAAGAACAAGAAAAATTTGTGTCAGGCATTTTCTTACCACGAAACACCGTCCTTCACGTGGGGTAGCATCTTAGGGGAAGGTGGGTGCCGCTGAGGAAGGGAGAGGGCTTTGACGTGACTTGACCTGATGGTGGCATATAATATCAAAGCAAAATTTTAAATAATGAGCCTGCCGACAGTTCAGCGTGATTTCCAGCTATTCTGTGAAAGAGAGGGCAGTGAAAGGGGCTGCTCGTCCTTCCCTGCTAGGCCAGGGGCTCCACTAAGGAAGCACCCGGCGCGGCGCCTGGCAAGTTCCCATGCCGCAGGGTTGCATTCAGCTCTGGGTGCTGAGGGGATGCTCCTGCTGCGGCATGGTTGACCTCCTCAATAGGAGATGGGTTACACATGCAAACGTGACAGTGCGGGTACTCTTCGGCTTCAGCTCATTGAGGGATTAATACTGCTGCTCTCTGTGGGCTCGCTCCTTGTACCTTGGCTTGGAAAGCTGGGGAGCAGGGGCCGAGCTCCCCAATACCCCTGTGACTTAGAGAACCCGGAGCGAAGGCTCTTGCTGCTTGGGCTCCGCTTGTGCCAGCTGCTTTAGATAATTCATCTAAAACGGCTGAGTTTGGGCAACGCAGACGCTGGCTGCTTTCTCAGGGCATTTCGCAGTAAAACCCATCCTTGAGTCATTCACGGTGATCGCAGATCCACTGAAAAGCAGCAAAGTCGCATTTTTGGATGGGGGTCCTTGGTCTGCCTTGTTCGTGGTGGTGGGTTTTGCGGTGGGAGGAGGGTGGGGAGGGGGTGCAGGGTGCCCTGCGATGCTGTTCCAGGGGGTGCTGGCTGGAGCGCTGGGGGAGGATGATGGCACCGCTTTCCCGTGCTGCTGGGGGGTGTTTCGGGTGGCTGGGCTTGGGGAGCTGGGGCGTGCCGTGCCAGGAGGGAGCGCTGGGATGCTCCCCTGCCTTTCTAATACAGTTGCTGTCTGTCTGCAGGTCAAGTTGCCCGCTCGGAAGCCATGCTTGGATTTTAATAGCCATGTTCCACCTAGCCATGGACCTTGCCAGCTGC
>NW_008794753.1:924998-926023 GCF_000699145.1 Aptenodytes forsteri | reverse complement strand
CCCCGCGGGCTGGGAGACAGCACAGGTAGGGTCTGCCGGGGGCGGCGGCGGGTAAATCGGGAGGGCTGGGTGGGGGGGTCCTGGTGCGGAGGGGTCACTGCGGCACGAGCTTCCCTGGCAGCAGCGCTGCCCGGGATGGAGATAAGTGCGTGATGTTAAATAAGAGCACTCGGGAGGCAAGCGTAGCTCTGATTCCTCGCTTTTATCTGAGGCGTTTTCCAGCAGCTTGCTGTGTTTTTCCCATTAGCGGTATCCATCCACAGGCCATCTCCCGTAATCATATTTAGTGCGGCGCTCGGGCACAGCGATGTGTTCCCCCAGCGCTATCTGCTGCGTGGACATGGATGGGAAAGCTGCTTCCCATTTATTTCAAATTATATTTGTTATTGCCAGTATTAAACTGTGGGATACCATTGTATAGTTTACAGAATTTATTCACTGTGCATCGACTGCTTTTAGCTCATAGTGATCTTCTGGTCGAATAGAAAAAGAATTTTATGGCCTAATCTTAATCCCAATTAATTTATCTAGCCTGCCCTGCTTGACAGAAAGAGACAAGGCAACCATAATGTTGTTCCTGACTTATAGGAGTTATTTACAGCAACGAAAAAACTCCCAACCTACATAACTTTTAAAAAAACGCTGGAATTGACTGGATAAATTAGCGAGGGAGTATGGATAACGACTGCCAGCGTGAGCTGCTCGTGGTGTGACACGCGTGACGAGATCTTCAGCCTTGTCTCCCCAGACCTGCTGTGGTTGGTGCCTCCGGCCTCGGTGGCATCGTCCAGTCCGGGTGCACGGGGTCTGGTGGGCTCGTTGCCGTCAGCCGGCTGCGGCAGCCCGTCCGCCTGCTCCGTTTGCAGCACGTGGGAGGATGGCCCTGGGCATGTGCTGTAGCTTAATGGAGTTGGCTGCCCTGTTTAGGCGAGGACGAGCTGCCCGTGCTGCCGCGTGCCTGCTGGTGCTGCCGCATGCCCTCCCTGGCCGGCAGATCGGCAGAGAGCCGCAGTCCCGAGCCTCCA
>NW_008794753.1:917198-924974 GCF_000699145.1 Aptenodytes forsteri | reverse complement strand
ACAGGGAGAGAGACCCCCACCCCGGAGCCTCCACGTCCCCGGCAGCCTCCCAGGGGGCCGGCTGCTTTAATCTGCCGGCTCTTAGCTCTCATTAGGGGCTTTTTCCGGGATTGGAGTTTTTGCTAATTAACTTCTTTTTGCCGAGTGGTGAATGCGATAAACTCCTTCCCGGGGCTAAAGGACCTTTTTGATCTCAGCCCGTCCACCCTAAATTGAAAAGCGCCTGAGCTCCAAATCTGCTTTTCCTTCCGCTGCTGGGGCTGAGCGCCCAGGAGAGCCCCCGGCGAGCTCCCGGCGGGGAGCGCCGAGCCCCTGCTGCCTGCAGCGCCTCGGGACGAGTGTTTCAGGAGCGAGCGGCCAACGGCGTCTCGAAGCACCGGCTGCGGTTTTGCTGGCGATGTGCCTGTGCGAGGCCGTGCATTTTTCAAGCCCAGCTCCTCTCTGTTACATAAGCTTTAGCGGCTGGAAGTGTTTGTTCTCTGCTGGGAAAAACATATGGCTACAAATTAGGATTAGGTAACTCGTCTGTACTTTTTATTTGCCTCAGCAAGCATTGAAAATCCCCGTCCTGCCATCCTGTAAGGCGCCGCACATCGTGATAGGAGCCCGAGGTGGACGTGCAGGTGGGGAGGGATGCTGCTCTCACAGCTTGTGTTCCCTCAGCTTTCTCTGGCAGCAGCCCTGGGGGTCGGGGTGGTCCTGCTTGCAGCACCCAAGGGAGCTGGGGGCCACCCCGGGAGCCAGCAGAGCCGCCCCAGGGCTCCCACAACCAAGCGGACCCGCGCTCCTGCCGGATCGGGTGCTGCTGTCGTGCTAACGAAGGTGCTGCGTTCCCCCCCATGTCCCTCCTGCGCCGTGGCCTTGCTTCCCTCTGTGCATTGCCAAAAAGCGACTCGCTACTGGCAACCTGGTGATGCTGGGGGACCATGGGGGTCCCTGGGGGGCACACGGGGTGGGGGCACTTCAGCGAAGGCAGCAGCGCTTGCTTAGATGAGCGGTTAAAGCACTCCTGCTCAGTTAGATCTTCCTCTCACCCTGCTGCTCCGTGCTGAAGAAGCGAGAGAAAAAAAGCAAGAAACAATGTCTCTGTGACTCACTAGCAGCAAAAATAAGCTTAAAAAATTCCCCTGGAGTAGCAAATACTCTGCTTGTAGGTAGGAGAAAAGGCAGTCGAGTGATTACTTGCACTGTCCGGAAAGAAAGGAGGGGCTGGTACGTGCCGCTCTGGTTCGGTGGGTGCCGCTGTGCAGGGCGGTTTGTTTTGGGTAACCCACAGCTCAGGTGTGTTTGTCCCGGTGCCACCTCTGCCTGCTCGGCGCCTGGCAGGGTGCTGATGGCAGTCAGATGGGGACGCAATATGTTCGCCCAGGCGTAGTTTATGCTTATGCTTTTCAAAACTGTGCTTCCTTTTTTGGGGGCTGTCATAATCATTTTACGGTGGAGCATGGAAAGAGAGAAATAATTAAAATTCCAGCATGCTGGAATTCCAGAGGCAAGGGCTGTAAGGAGCTCTCCCCGGGGCGGCCGTGGGGCTGCTCTCCGTGCAGGTTGGGCTTCTCCATCAAGGCAGAGCATCCTCCTGTACTACGGGCTCAGCCAAAAAACAGAAGAAAAGAGAAGAATGAATCAGAGACTGTCAGAGTGAAGGCATGAATTGCGCTCGCTGGGTTGTCTGAGGCTCTCCTTTCAGTATTATTAGAATAAAGCCGTCTTTAATTAAACCTTTAAGTGCTTTATAAGGCAGAAGACTTTATGTGCCGTCTGCTGCTCTTAATGGTGATTTGATGGCCGGTACGCAACGAGTTTGGCATCGTGCTCTGCAGGCAGTCTGCTTGTGAAGGAGCTGGTGCTGAGGGGCACCCCCGTCCCCAGGGCCGGGGCAAACGTGGGGGCCGGGTGCTCCTGGGTGGAGGCGCAGGGCTGCGTGGGTGCTGGCGTGGGCACCCGCTGTGCCGGCAGCCAGAGCTGAGCTCATGGCATGCCCCAGCCTGCCCTCCGCTCCCTCCCCACCGCTGGCCAGGAGCACATCGGGAATAAATAATGATAAAGAGACATTCACGTCCCCGCTGGGAGATGACCCTGCCTTCAAAAAGAGGGTGCAGGAGAGGGGGTGCTGGATGCAAGGAGATAGCAGATGCAAAAGGCTTCAAAGGAATTAATTAAAGATAAAATGTGTTTAAAAGAAGACCCTGGGCGGTTGGGATGGAGCCGCCGCTTTGATCCGCCATGCAAAGGCGTGGGGAGCCATCGCAGCTGGGGGCCGGAGAGGAAGCGAGGGGGCTGGACGGCATCCCCTGGGCCAGCACCCGCCGGCCACCTTTCCCGGGAGGCTCCCGAAGGATCCTTTGTAAGGCCATGCATCAGCTATGCGAGAAGGTGGTTTTCCTTAAGGATGGAGGATGATGGCCGAAGGAAGAAATGAGCGTGGCCATAAGCTGAGCTCTCTCTGGCGAGGGAGAAGGGACTTTTTCTCCCCGGGATTAGCAGATGTCGTGCGTGCATGTGTGCCTTCATCCACGTGTGTCTAAATGAGCCAGAAACTCTCCTCTGCTGCTCTCAGAGATATTTATTGCTCGGTGATATTTGCTGTAACACCTGAGAAGATAAGTCCCAGTCTCTTTAGCATAAGCCTCTAGGATCTTCGTTCTTGGCAAGAATATTTCACAGCAGCAGCAGCAGGATATTCTCCTTTCATCAGTCCAACCCAAAATACCAGGAGGTTTCCAGGAACCTTGGATTTTTTGCTGAAGAGTGGCATTTTCACTTCAGGATGACTAGTGCTCACTGGGCTGGGTTTCGGAGCTGATCGCCCTGATTTACCAGGTGGAAACCCAAGGGGCTTTGCCTGCACAAACTCTGCTCTGAAGGCAAGAGGGGTGTTAAGAGGAGCGGCCCCAAGGCGGTTTCCCAGCACAGCGGGTCGGGCAGCGGATGAACCGGCTTTGCACCGGAACAAGCTTTTCCAAGAAGACTCCTACCATATCTCCTCCCCTGTATCTAACCCTCGTGGTTTTTGTAAATTATTTTTCTTACAAGCTATTAAACAGCAGTAGGGTTCACGTTACGGCAAAGTCTGACTGATCCCCCCTGGGAAAGGCCATTTGTGGCTGTGATTGCGGCTGAATGGCCACGCAACGCTCCCGATTGAATTTTTCTGTCCGAAAGCAGTTTTATCAGCTAGATGAGGCTTTTGGGGATCAGATGGGTTTTCTGATGGCTGGGGAAGCTGTAATGCCTCTCAAGTCCAGCCGGTTTTCCCCAGCCTCTCCACAAAGTTCGGGAGGAGGTGGAGGCGTCCCAGTGCCCCTGGCATGCGAGAACAGAGGAAGGAGACTTGTGGCAGGGATGAGGACGGGATGCCAAGCCCCACAAGAAGACCCCGCTTCAGAGGGAGCCCCTCTTCGGGCAGCCCCCGGCACCGAAGTCCCCACGTCCAAAGGCAGCTGGGGACGATGCCTGGAGCAGGCAGCCGGCCAGCTGCCAGGCTCGTGTGTCTGATTGACTGGCGTGGAGTGGATCCTCTCCAGTGGTTGCCATCTCACGTTGCCAGCTCCACTCCCCAGAGATGCGGTACCCGATGCTCAGCTGCTGCAGACTGGGGAGGCTCTATGGAGCCCGTCAGCCCGGCCATCCCCTGTTCCGGACTCGCGCAGCTCTTCCAGCTGAATTTTGCCTGCTGGGGCACAGGCAGGGAGCCTGGCCAAGCGCTGTGGACAGTTGCTAAGCCACCCGAGAGGAGTCCTTCGCTGGTACGGCTGTCGTGGGCAGCAGGTACTGGTGTGTCTGTCAGGCTGGGGGACACAGAGTGACCGGCTGCCCGATGTGCTGCCGCGCCGAGCGTGGGACAGGGCGGAGGCGGTGGCGACAGCACTGGTTCTTGGCTTCTGCGTGGCCTGTGATGCTTACCATGGAAATTGCTTAGAAGGTTATTTATTTTGTCCGGGAGCAATTGCCACGGCACCGATTCCATCTGCGTTTCCATCATTTCCCTCTCTATAAGCTCTTCAGCCGCTCCCAGGAGCCAGTTTCTTTCAATGCTCATTACTGGGAGCCTGTTTGGGATGGTCTCTCCCTGGCTAGATGCGATACTTTGATTGAGGAGCAAGAGGGAGAGGCATTAGGGCCTGACCATGCACATGGAAATCCTGCTGCAATCAAGGACGTGTCTCTCTGGCTCGCCCCTGCGATGCCAGACAGGCCCTCCCTGCTCCCCGCCACGTGCCGGCAGACCCGGCCCTGGCTTAATTAGGAGATTTACCCTCTTTCGGCATTTCGACTCAAATTGGGAGTTGCGGGAAGACTGAGGCAGAGCAGGGAGAAAGAAGCAAGGAAGCAATCTGCACAGCACGTGTGTGGGAAGGGGCTTAGGTGCTTCATTGCAGCCCTCCTGGCTGGGGTCTAGCAGGTATTCGGAGCATCTGTTGTTTTTCTACCACTAATGGTAACTCAAGATTATGCTCTGCGAAATGAAACGGAGCTGTTTTTTCCTTTTTTAATTTTATGCAGCTTAGAGGCCTTGACGAGGGTCTTCAAAGAGTTGCGGCTCATAGCTGTTTTTATTGGGAAAATGAAAAATACGGTCTCCCTAACCAGAGCTGTTGAAATAAAGGCCTTGGGGGAAAGAGGTTCTCTTTGTTTTTAATTAAGAGCTTATATCTCCTGTTCGCTGCCATTGTGCACTTCTGCTGTAGCAAGACATTAGTCTCGAATGGATTTTCTTGTGGAATTAATTCTGTTGATGCAGAGCTGTCCGGGAGCCGTTTCAAAAGGTGGCCAGAAAGGCCAAAACTCAGCGCTTTCATCTCGGTGGCAAATATATGGTCTTTAAAATAACATATAAAAAAAGCCCTGGCGTTTGCTTGCTTTGAGAAGATTGGATTTTTCCTGGGATGTGGGGAATCTGGAGTTGCATTTTGCAGGTTGATGCACGGCTGCTGCCCGAGCGGCCGTGGCTGGGGCTGCTGCCCGCAGGGATGCTGTGGCTGGGTCTCCCACCACCGGAGGGGACAAGAAGTCCCTGGCGAGAGCGGAGTGTACTCGGACGGCATGAGAGTGGAAAAACCCAGCAATATTTCAGCATTTCCAAGGGTTCAAAGAGCGTCTTTGAAGAGCTTTCCCTCCTGGCAGGCAACACATCAAATTCTGCTGCACTAGCAGAAGCGCAGGGGTTTGGACACACTTTCAATTCCATTAAATACTTCTCCTGTAATTACCCTCGAGTTAAATGGTCACTGCGTCAAATTGCCTAGTAAAAGCCTTGTAAGAGGGAACCGCTCGCAGCCTGCTCGCCGAGATGAGGCATTTACAGCTGCCGTGGCCGGCGCCGGACGGGGTGGCAGCTCGCTGGGTGTCCCTCCCCGATCCCGTGCCCCAGCCCCTGCCCTTCCTGCAGCTTGTTTCTTCACTGATTATTAACGTGTAATTAAATGACCGCCGGGTTCTGTAACTCGCTGGGATCGGAGCTTTGCCATTTGAAATGTTTGCCACGGAGTTGAGCAAACAAAACCAAGCCACCATAATTCCTGCTTCCAGGTTCTTTCCTGCAGCCTGCCCTGCGTTTTGGGGGCGCAGGCTTTCACTGTGAGTTACACGCGCGCCAGAAGGCTTCTCGCACTGGAGGAGGAGGGTAATTTTGCTTTATGAGCTATTGATTTTATCCTCCAGGTCCCTTTCCTCCAGACAGATTGGGCTCCTAGGGCCACGTTTAAAATAATGCTTCGCTCTTCGCAGCCATCTCTCTCTTTCATCTCGCCTCGCCTCCCGGCTGGTGTCCCTTATGGGATGTTCCCCTCTCCCAGGATGCCCCATCCATTAACACCTTCTCCTGCAGATTGGATATTTCTGTTCGATTTTGCTCTGTATGGTTCTGTATATTTCTTTGAAGGCCCAGAGGAAAGGACCTGATATATTTGTGAAGTAAGAATAAAGACCTATTAGTCTTTATTGCAGTGAGTATTGCTATAGGGCTTCCCAGGGAATCATCCCAGCTACCCATCCAGTCCCTTTCCCTCTTTCCATCGCTGCCGTGGTTAATGCTGTTGGGAAAAACATTTCCCGTCCCCTTGAAGTCCCCCCGGGCTCTAGTGCAGAATTAATATGCGATGCAAAGGAACTTTCTTCTATGCCGGTACATATGGCAACTTATGTATGTGATGGAGTCTAAAATTATCCAGCCCTTCTTAAAATCCATGTGTCCTGCTCCGAAGAGCTGCCATCCTTCCCAGTGCTCAGCCACCTGCAATCTGTTCTGCCTGCGCATTTCCCATTATGTAAGTGCAAGGATTAATTGCATCGTTAGGTTCTCCCGTGTCCCTGCTGCCTCTGCCTCGGCTCCGATCTTTGCAGAAGGTCTCATTTCTGATGCCGCTTCTGTTTTCAAAGGAATCGGGCACTGGGCTGTTTTTATTTTATTTTTAGTCTTTCCTTTTATCTTTTTCAGCAGTGTCCCACTGGGAGCTGCTCCAAGATTGCCGCAAAGGATGCACCCGGGCTGGCTGTGCCGCGCTGCTGCCGGGGCGGGCATCGCTCCTGACCCGGCACACGTGGGAGCACCAAAGCACCAGGGCGGGCGTGAGCTGGGGGCTGGGAGCTGCCAGCTTCGAGTCTGGAGTCTGTGGGAGCTGCCAGCTGTGCTCTTAGAGTCTGTCGGGACACGGCTCCTGTCGCAACCGTCCTCCGGGGACCCAAAGCGCGGGGCCAGAAGTCTTTCTCTGTGCCTCACCTTCAGCACAGGTGGGAAGCCCTGTGGCGTTTTCCCCGTGAATTCCCTTGGGAAACGAAAGCCGGAGGCAGAGCAGCTGAGGAGCAAATAATTTGGCTCTGGGTCCCGAGTCGCTCGTGGGAGGTGGCCGATCTCCCCAGCTCAGGGGAGGACGACTCTGCCAGCCCACGCAGCTCTGGGCTCGGCAGCTTCTGAGCGATACTGTCCCCCCGGAGCGGTGTCCCCACGGGTGTTGGCTTTCAGTTTGGAGCCCCCCCAGCCTGCAGAGCCATGAACGGGTTCCGCGAGGCCCTGCTGGGTCTCCTCCCCGAGGGCACAAAGCCCAGCGGCTGCTCCCTGGTGTGGGACCCCGCTGGAGCTGGCGTGGAGGAGGTGGGTGCCGGGTCCTTCCCGTACTCTGTCCCCCAGCCCTCGCGTTTGCTTCCCCTGACCTGCTCTTTGTTCTGGCAGCTGCTCGCGCCAGCCGTTCTCAGAGGAGCCTTGTCACAGCGCTGTTTGAACCAATTGAAGTGTAATTGGGAGTAAATGGAGGAAATGGGTCATTTGCAAAATAGGTGCTTGAGTGGAGGGAGAAAAATAACCCTGACGCATCCCATCCCACTGTGCTTGGCTTCGCCAGGGCACAGGGGCTGGCAAGCAGCCGTCCGTCTGTCTGTCTGATGGCTCCCTGGGGAGGGAGTGTGCGGCTTGCAGCCCTGGGGAGCAGAGGAAGAACCCCAAAGTACGCAGGGTTTGCAGCATTCTGCACATCCCTGCGTTTTGGTGGGCTCTTGCCTTCTGCTGGCTTGGCGCTGGGACCGTGCCAGGATCCAGAGCCAGCATTTTGGAAGCGTTGGCCTTCGGGAAGTCATTTCTCCCAGGTCCTGCCTCTAGGAAACCCCTTCGCCAGCGATGTCCGTGGCATGGCTGACATCTGCCGCTGCCTCCTGCCCCAGACCACGTCCTGTCCTTAAAACCAGTCAGGATCCCTGCTCTTTTCTCCAGCTCTTCTCCCAGATCTCCTCCATAGCGTATCCACTGGCAAAGTGGAATAAGTGCTAGAAGATGCCGGGTGC
>NW_008794753.1:903834-913001 GCF_000699145.1 Aptenodytes forsteri | reverse complement strand
TGGTGTGGGACCCCGATGGAGCTGGCGTGGAGGAGGTGGGTGCCGGGTCCTTCCCGTACTCTGTCCCCCAGCCCTCGCGTTTGCTTCCCCTGACCTGCTCTTTGTTCTGGCAGCTGCTCGCGCCAGCCGTTCTCAGAGGAGCCTTGTCACAGCGCTGTTTGAACCAATTGAAGTGTAATTGGGAGTAAATGGAGGAAATGGGTCATTTGCAAAATAGGTGCTTGAGTGGAGGGAGAAAAATAACCCTGACGCATCCCATCCCACTGTGCTTGGCTTCGCCAGGGCACAGGGGCTGGCAAGCAGCCGTCCGTCTGTCTGTCTGATGGCTCCCTGGGGAGGGAGTGTGCGGCTTGCAGCCCTGGGGAGCAGAGGAAGAACCCCAAAGTACGCAGGGTTTGCAGCATTCTGCACATCCCTGCGTTTTGGTGGGCTCTTGCCTTCTGCTGGCTTGGCGCTGGGACCGTGCCAGGATCCAGAGCCAGCATTTTGGAAGCGTTGGCCTTCGGGAAGTCATTTCTCCCAGGTCCTGCCTCTAGGAAACCCCTTCGCCAGCGATGTCCGTGGCATGGCTGACATCTGCCGCTGCCTCCTGCCCCAGACCACGTCCTGTCCTTAAAACCAGTCAGGATCCCTGCTCTTTTCTCCAGCTCTTCTCCCAGATCTCCTCCATAGCGTATCCACTGGCAAAGTGGAATAAGTGCTAGAAGATGCCGGGTGCGTGCTTCCTTCCAGAAACCCCTCTGCTTTTATTTTGGAGGTGAGTGCTTTTGCTCCGCCAGATGCCAGAGCTTTGTGGTTGCCAGGGTGGGTGCCAGGCCATTGCTCCCCTCCCCTTCGCACAGGTCCTTCCCGGGCAGCTCCCTCCCTGGCAGCCTGGCGTCGGTCACTGGCTGCTGCCCGCCCTGCTGGCATGCCAGCTCCAGGGCTGGGAGCAAAGCCTTCCCGCGAGTGATCGCTTCCCGAGTGCTTGGCACTGGGCGTCTTTTGGTGAATCAGACTCGCCGAAGGTGACCTTGGTTTTATTATACTAAACTGTCAAGACTCACATTTCTGAGCATTTGATTTACGCCCGGGATGTGTCCTGGCAGCAAAGTCTGCAGTGCTTCCTAAAAAGGTGTCACTGCTGGCTGGCCTCATTGCTCAAAATCTGGGATTTTATGGGTCTCCGCATCCCAAGCGGGGATCCGCGCCTCCTTCCCAGGGCGGCCTGGGTCCTGCGGCGTGGGCAGCACAGTAACGCCAACAAGGACAGTTGATGGTGGATCTTGAGCAAGGATGCTCAGGTGGCGAGGTGTGGTGCTGAGGCACGCGTGCCCATGGGCAGGGCTAAGGAAAGCCGGAGTAGCCCCTTGAGCTGTGGTGTGATGCGTGCTTGTGCTCCCGAAAGCTGGGAGGCTGCTGCGCTGCGTGCTGGAGGTGGCCTTTGAAAGGTGACTTACATCTCTTTGTGTGCCCGCACTGAGCGGTTTCCATCTCCCCTCGGGAGCCCTCGTGGGTCGCGGCAGCCTTGCACAGCTTTTCTCCCGCTCTTCCCCAGGCCAGAAGCATTTTCCATCGTGTTTCTGAGGGATTAGGGGTTCTTTGGAGGTGCGTGGGCTGGGGAGGCGTCGAACGCTGCACACCCTGGGAGGTGGCAGCTGTGCCCTGGGCCTCAGGCTAAGCTCGAGCAGCTTTTCTACCTTGATGAGTTTTGTCGGCAGCGTGGGTGTGCGGGCAGGGACCCAAAACCCCCGGGGCGTGGGGATTAGCAGGGGCAGATGAGATAACAAATTTCAAGGGAGTCAAAACTTTTGTCCTTCGAGAGAAGGCAGCAGAGCAGCAAGTGTGATCCATGGTTTAATCATAGAATCATAGAATCATTGAGGTTGGAAAAGACCTCCAAGATCATCGAGTCCAACCAAAAAAATCTTGTCTGGCCTAATTATCCAGCCTGGTGCTTGGACTGCTGCTCAGTCTTTCATGCAAGCCTGCCGTGAGAGCAGGGTACACTATGCCAAAAGCTGGGGAGCCACAGCGTGGCCCCAAATCCGCTGCTCAGGAGCATAGGAGAGCCCTGGGCAGCGTTCCCATGGGAGCGTGGGAGAGCCCTGGGCGGCATTCCCATGGGAGCGTGGGGATGCTCTGCGCAAAGTCGCCCCCGACGTGTCTCTCCCAGGAGGGTTTTCCACCCTCCGAGGAGGGAGTGTGCCTGGTGCACGCCACTTTTGCCGGGGAAGGGATGTGCGTGCATACGTCTGCCGGCGCTGGAAGAGCTGAGCTGTTGCGGCCGGTTCACTGCTGACTGCCCACCTCCTTCCCAGGTCTGCAGCCGGGGCAGCCCTGCGGGCAGCCCCGGCTCCGGCCGAGCCGCAGCCCCTGCGCAGAAACTGTCCTTGCCTGTGGGCAGCCAGCCGGGAGCCTGTGCTCTCTTGTGTGGGAAGAAGCAGTGATTTCCTTGCCACACGCACCCGCGTGAGCTGGGAGCGCTACGCGTGTATTGCACAGATGCACATATATATATATATATATATATGTAAAAACCTGCTTGTTTTCCTGTCATGCTAACACTTATTTATTTATTAAAAATACCATCCATCAGGAGCTGCAACATCTGTGTGTGAAAAATAGCACATCCTTGGGCTGCAGCCAGGAAAATCATTTCATTACGAAATTGCAACTGTAAAGCAGCACAAAATCACAAACATACTGTACATTGAGATGCTTTTGTTTTCAAACTGCTCATTAGGAATGATACACGAGCCAAAATTATACCCTGTGTAAGGTGAATTAGGAGAAAATGAGCCTGTCCGACCTTCTAAGTGAGCAGCAGTTAGTGCAGCAGTTATTATCTCTGGTTAATCCTGCACCCACTGCAAGGCTGCGCTCAAGTTTCCCTTTCCGTCCCGGAGGGGATACGTCTTCACATCTCTTCCGTTCTTCGTGCCTAATTCGGGCTGACAAGGAACATACTTGAGAGGATAGGAAATGAGAAGCCTGGCTTAAAGATTATTTTATGTAAGACAGGAGAGAGGATTGCGTCGCTGCTGCCGGGGGCTGCGTACGGCCCCACGCTGGGGACGGGCTCGGGAGGAGGGGGCGAGGGGGTGTCTGTGCGCGGCGGGGGGCTTTGCTCGCCGCTGCCGGGGATCCCTCTTGGCTCCCGTCCCCACTCTCTCTCCTTTCTTTTTTCCGCAGGTCTGGCGGTTCATCAGATAATCACTATTACCGTGTCCCTCATCATGGTCATAGCCGCTCTGATAACAACTCTTGTCTTAAAAAATTGGTAAGGTCCCTCCTGGGTCTCTTTGGCTTGGGCGGCTGGCATGGGGACAGGGACAGGGTGGGGACGGGGGTACCTTTCCAGCTGTGAGTGCTAAAGCCCGTGACATCCGCCGGGATGGTTTTGGAAAGGCATTGCAGGAAAAAAAGGGGTTTTTTATACTGAAACCTCCAAAGGAGGTTGAAGCACCTGGGCTCATCTGTGCCCCTGCGGCTCCCCCGCCTCTCACCGTGTGGTGGGTGGCTTTGGGGACCAGCACGTGGCCAGGGTTGGGTGGCTGAGTCTCACGTGGGACTCGTGCTCATCACTGCTTCGGGATTGCCTTGCTGCAACGTGATGCCGCCTGGTGAGGTCAAAGTCATGCGTTCAGCCACAGCGGGTGTCCCCGCAAGGGTGCTGGGACCTGCCCTGCACTGGGTGGCATCTCCTCTGCCGCCTTGCTTAAGCAGCTTTACTGCTGCTCCTTAAATCACCAGCCTGGCTCAGCGAGCAACAACTGCATTTTTGACCTTCCCTACACCTCCAGGGACTGAAGGGCATCTCCTGAGCCCCTCGGATGCTACCGGTTTGAAGTGTGCCCCATCCCCCAGAGTGCTCGTGCGCTCCTCCAGCTTAATTTGCTCCCGTTTATTCTCTCAGCATGGCTGTGCGTATGGCAAAATAGGTTAGCTTTTCGCTTCAGGCGCTCGTGACTTTACCTATTTTCCCAGGGAAACTGGCCTACTTCGAGGTCAGTGTTGCTGGTGTAACGATATGGCTGCGGCTCTGGGCCGGTGGGAGAACTGCCGTGCGGTGCTGCCGTGTTCTGCGGCGGCGGTTCTCTCCTCCGGCGGTCTCCTCCAGCCCAGCTGCCTCCTGCCCGCTCTGCCCACCCGAGCTCTCCGCGGGTGCTGCGGCAGATCGATTCCCGCACCCAGGAGGAAATTAGAAAACCAGGCTGATGAAGAAGCCTGCTCGCTCCCTGGGATTAGAGGAGAACCTGTTTGCAGGGCTACAGAGGCATCTTAGTCTCGGCAGAGCTTTAACAAAGTGTTGCAGCTGGCCAAAGGCACAGAGTTACTTGCCCCGCAGATGAGTTTGCTTTGCTAGGAGCGGGCCTGCGGGGAGGCATCGGGAGTGCAGCTGGTGATGCTCAGTTTTGTATCTCAGGCAGGTTTTAGTTTACTAAACTTCCCTAGTCGTAGCAGTATTTCAATGAAAGAGCATGGAAAATACTTTCTAAAACACTTCTGGGATTTTTCTCTAGTCATGGTCATAAGCAGCACGTATCATTGATCCGGCTGACCACAGCTTGGCAGAACAGCTCGAGTAACCTAATGCTGAAGCCAAAAAGGGAAAAAAAAAAATACAGTGATCAGTGTAGAATCAAAATTGTTTACAATAAGCGAAATTGGGAAATCACCGGAAAATACCTGCAGGCGAGCGCAGTCAGCAGTCAGACGTGTCCCAGGCAGAAAAGCAGCACCCCGATGAGTTTGCTCAGCTCTAACATTTGCCAAACCGCTTTGGTTTTTTCATACCACGTGTTGGGCTACCTCCAGCGCTGCTTGTGCAGGCGAGGGCCAGCCACACGCTGGCTGCAGGCTCCGTGGCAGAGCTGACCCAGATCACACACTTAGTCCCTGGCTCCAAACGGGACGCGGTCTCTACCCCCGTCCTTTGGCTGGCGCTTGTCCCCCTCGGGCAGGACGGGTGAGCGATGGCTGCATGCCATGCAAGTGTCCTTCTTGTTGTTACTCCTTCTGCAAACGTGCCGTGGGGGAGCTGACGGTTATTTTAGTGGCTGTCTCTTTCGGTTGCATCAGCCGGTGCAGAGCAGGCTGTGCCGGGCTGCTGGCAGATGTTGCCGCCCCAGCCGGAGCCTCGTGCTCCTGGCCCCGCAGATCTCCCTCCGCAGGCAGTGCCAGCATCCCCAGCTCCCGCTGCCCTCAGAGTTGCGATCTTCCGAAACTCCAGTATTACAATAGGCGCTGTCAATCCTGTTCGGAAAAAAGTGACATCTTAATTAAATCAGCGTCTAGACCCTTAAATAGGAACAGCCTGATCTGGGGCAGGTTCCTGCTAGCTGGCGTTCTCCTTGTTTTGCACATACCGAACCAGAAGCGTTGCACGGCCACGAGATCCCATCGGAGCCTCCGGAGTCGGTTGAGTCACCGGGGAGCAGGGCTGCCCTGCCAGCCATCCCTCGGCCAAGGGGGAGCGTGTCTGTCATGTCAGACCAGTTTCTGAGTTTATTTATCCCAGTAAGTTAAAACCTTTTGGTGCCTCCCAAATGGAAAGGGTTTAACTTCATTGTTCTCACCTCTGTCCGCACTTACAAAAAGGCTTTGATTTCCTGCAGGTACAAACGTATGACTTGCTGAGTTATTCCTCTGGTGGTAAAAAGCTTGCATCTAAAATTTAAATTTGATCCTTACAAAACAAAAAGGCAAGCCAAATGACTGCTGGATTGTGGCTGATCTTTCCAAAGTGCCTGAATTCTAATCTAATATTGCGTGATGTATAATTAACGGCCGGTAATGCGCGTTCCCCTGCCGAGCGTCAGCGACGCGCGGTGCGTCGTGTCCCTTCTTCTCTCCCCCGCCGCCCCAGCTGCGCGCAGAGCGGGCGTCCGCGGCGCAACAGCCACCAGCGCAAGCTGGACCAGCAGGAGGAGAGCTGCCAGAACCTGACCGACTTCGCTCCCGCCCGCGTGCCCAGCACCCTCGACATCTTCACCGCCTACAACGAGACGCTGCAGTGCTCCCACGAGTGCGTCCGGACCCCCGTGCCCGTCTACGCGGAGGAGGCGTTGCACTCGCCCGGGGATTATAAAACAACCTTCAATGGAAACAGGTGAGGCGGCCGGCGCGGTTTCCCTGCGGGTTGGGGAGCGCTGTCCCATTCCAGGGGTCGCTGCCCCCTCTCTTCCCCAGGGACATGCCCTGGGAGCACGTGGCGGAGCTGCCTTCCTCCGGATCTCCAAGCCGCCGCGATGCTCACCCACCCCATAGCTCAGCATGGGCATGGCCGCTGGACCTCTCATCCCCCCGATGAGGATGGGCAGTCAGCTCAGCAAGCCCTGGCAGCGTTTGGCACCGCACGTTTTTCAGTTCCCAGCTGCTGCCGCCAGCACGTAAATGCTGCTGGATCCATCTTCCAGCATTCGTGCTGTCTCCTAAGTGGCATCGAAAGAGCTGCTGGGTTGCGAATGAGTGGGGTGATTAATGGAGGAGCGGGTGGCGAGAGCCAAATGAACCGTTTGTCTGGCGTGAAATAATGATGCATTAACAAGCGGGCTTCATAGCAGCTGGCGGCGTGGTGTAAAAGATGCGAGCCCTTGCTCTGCGTGCCCCTTGCCTGCGTGGGGAGGGAGGTGGACAGGAGGGCTGGGTGAGTGACCACCCCATGCCCTGGGCTGGCTCCCAGAGCCCTTTCACTAGGCGCTGGTGCAGAGTTTCACCACGTGGTAAATGCGTGTTCCCCATCAAAGCTAGAGGGAAAATCAGGAGGAGAGTTTTGAGGGAGAAAATGAGCAACTAGTGCTCCATGCAGCCTGGCTGGACCGTGGTGTGCGTGCCACCTGCAGCTGATGTCTACCTGCATGAAGGACAGAAGCCTGGAAGCCAACAGCTTAATAGACTTCTTTTTAACCATCTTTTGCGTGCGCATGGGGTTTTGCTAGTTCACATTTTTCAGGGTTTCCTCAGATCTTGGAAGGCAGAGAATTGGCAGAGATTTTCAAACCATTTCGTTGAATGTACGTGCGCGTTGATTTTGATGTGAACCCTAGCCAAGCGATGCAGGGGTGCAGGGGTGCCCTTGTTCTGGCTGGAAGGGGTTCGTTGCTTTTCTGCCATCCGGTGACGCTTTCTGGGACCCTGTTGGCCTCGGTGCGGTTCCAGGCAGCCTGGCGGACCCCGTGCAGGCGATGGGCACGGCAGACCGCCCACGGCCGTGCGGGACCGGCGGTGGGCGGCGCGGGGAGTGCTGCTGTTCGGCAGCCAGGGGATGGAGAGACGGGGAGGTGGCAGATAGGAGATGCCCTGCTGCCATTTGGGGTCTCATATCCCCAGAGCAATTGGCTCTGTTAACAGGTGCTCGTGCACAGGGGTAAAAACGTTCAATATTGCAGTCCGTCTTTTTCTTCTTCTTTCTCTGCTTTGCACCACCCTGGTTTCCAAGGCCAATAAGCCCATTCAAAGCATTACTTCAGAGAGATTTTTTTTTTTCCCCTCTAAAAAAGCTGATTTTTGCAGCAGGCCACCTCGGCTTGCTCCTTGTGTGTTACATACCAGCATGTGCAAGCCCCTTTTTCTGCTCGCTGCAGACCCTCTTCTTCTGACCGGCATCTTATTCCCGTGGCCTTTGTGTCTGAGAAATGGTTTGAAATCTCCTGCTGACTGGCCGAAGCCTGTTTGACTTCTGGGGGCAGGGCAGACGCCATCGGGCTGTTTCCTGGTACGTACCATGCTCCCCCCGCGTCCATCCCGTGTCCGCCACCCCGTGCCCATCATCCCCTGCCCACCAGCAGCCGCTCTCTTCTCTGCCTGGTGCCATCCTCCCGTTCGCGCTTCTTTTGGGACGTTGGACCCAAGCAGGGTGGCTCCCCCGCCTGGGATGGCCAGACACATCTCCCGCCATGGATGGGACGTTGGGTACCAAAATGGCTTTTCCACGGAGGTGAATTACAGATGGGCATGAGCTAAACATCAGGGACTGGGATGGATGTGGACTTGAGCGCAAAGGGTCCCTGGGGAAGCCTTGAACTTCAGCCTGATCTTGTGGTTCCAGCCCACCTCTAAAACCTCAACAAGCGATAGCAATTTCCGTGCCGTGAAATGGCCTGATCTGTAATTAACCTCTTGTTGCATGATGGACAGCCCATCTCGTTCAAGGGTCATGCATCTGACATGCATGCTCCATCGGTACCCGAAAGCTCATTTGATGATGTTTGCTGTCATCAGCGCTTCCATGCTCCTGCTGCGAGGGTGCCGGGGTCATCGTCCTCCTCCTCCTCCTCCTCCTGTGCCCCACGTTGCTCTGCGGGAAGCTGAGCCTGCAAGCCTATGTGCGCGGTCCCCAGCAGCCAGGTTCACGCCTCGGATACTGCTGCAACCAAAGGAGTACAACGGTGTTGTGCTGGTTTCAACAGTACATTGTTTGGGGATTTTTTTTTCTTTTTGGCTTGAGCCTTTTTCACCTCCTTGCACTGCTTTTGAAGGCGGCATGGCCGATAGCGGGAGGGGACAGAGCGCTTCCATGCTCCTGCTGCGAGGGTGCCGGGGTCATCGTCCTCCTCCTCCTCCTCCTCCTGTGCCCCACGTTGCTCTGCGGGAAGCTGAGCCTGCAAGCCTATGTGCGCGGTCCCCAGCAGCCAGGTTCACGCCTCGGATACTGCTGCAACCAAAGGAGTACAACGGTGTTGTGCTGGTTTCAACAGTACATTGTTTGGGGATTTTTTTTTCCTTTTTGGCTTGGCTTGAGCCTTTTTCACCTCCTTGTACTGCTTTTGAAGGTGGCATGGCCGATAGCGGTGGCAGGAAAAGCAATGAGGGTTCACGGTGTGCCAGCTCACCGTGGGGCAGCAGTGCCCATTCGAGCCACGCGCTCAGGTGAATTAATTGGTCTGTCCCAAGTCCCTGCTGTAATGAATCATATATTCAGTGTAAATGAAGTTTCCAGCCTTCCCTGACTGCAGCTTACTTGGAAGAGCCTGTTTAACATTATGCTTAGCTATTGAACACAGAAATATAATTAGATTAGAATGGAAGGGAATAAAAAGTTAATGGTCTCAGCTGTGCTCGGGGCTGGCTGTGTCTGGGCAGGCCAGGTGAGGTGTGCACCTGCTTGCCTGCGCGGCGGAGGGCAGAAAGCAGAAAGCAAGGGTTCGGCCATCTGCCCACCGGCGTCTTTGCCCACAGGGTCT
>NW_008794753.1:884836-903764 GCF_000699145.1 Aptenodytes forsteri | reverse complement strand
CCGGGGGTGTCCCCCCCCCCCCCCAGCCTCTCCTGGCTGGAGCGGCTTTACTGTTAAATTTAAAAGGCTCTCACTCCCCATCTATTAATATTCCGTCATTATTTCTCTGACTCTTTTGTTGTGGCCGCTGTCTCGGGGGGGGACAAAGGGCGAAGGTACCCGGCCAGAGAGCTGGTGTTAGTGAGCAAGGGCAGCTAGAGGATAAACAGAGAGGTTCTGCAGGGTCTTCCTCAACGGCACATGCGGGTGTCAGCTTCAGAAAGCAAACAGCAATAGTCCACTGTACCTTTTCCACCGTGAACTTTGTAGTTTATGATGTCTGTCCATTGGCTTAAAATGTTTTTTTAAAAAAGCCAACACAAAACCCAAGCCAGTCATACTTGGATGCCGTCAGCAGCTCTCGTGCCTGAAGTAGAGGGAAGGAGAATGAGCAGCTCTGAGCTGTTGCCCACTATGGGAAGCCTGTGCAATTCCCACCGCTCCTGCCCAAGGTCCTGTGAAACTCTGTGCCAAAGACCGTGCCTTGGTCGTCTCCATAGATTTCTTTAAATAGTCCAAAGCCTGTCCATTATGCCTTATTAAATCCTTGAAATTCTCATTGACCCATTTTCATGGAATCCATAAAACGCGTATTGACACGGTCTCGAAAAATCTATCCGAGTCGTACCTGGAGCATTAGCTCCATGATAGTGTTTCAATTATTTATACAGTTCTGGAAGCTGATGTTTGGTTTCATTAATGTTAACAAAATGAGATTAATCCAAAAACTGTTCTTTGCATGTGTACACATGCATATGTGTATTTGCACCAGGGTATTTCCATTTTCATTACACATGCAGAAGTGGTACGTCATGGTAAAAAACAGGTGATTGCCACAGATCCCTGCCATATGTGGGCAGTAATGTAGACAATGTCACCATGGCACAGATAACAGGAGAAATTGCCCTCGTCCCAAAATGGGGTCTACCCAAATCCTTTAGAAGTTCAAAAAAGGTTGCTTAATATTTTTTCCACACTGTACCATTCCCCATGCACGTTTGCCTACATCTTCTGCCGGGGCATGGCTTTCAGAGTGAGGAACTGCCAGTATGTCTTCCGAGTGGGCTTTGCTCTGCGCAGCGGTGCTGCACAGCTGTCCCTGCAGCCCGGTGTTCGCCCCGCAGCCCGTGGCGGTCAGCACGGCTCCCCGTAGCTTCCCAAAAGCCTGCGGTTGAAAGATGCATTGCAACCCCATGCAGACAGCGTTTTGCATAAATGCATATGTGCCAGTTGGGACGTCCCACAGACAAAATTAATATTTCAAGTTTCACATGTCACTGTGTAAGGTAAAACCTTCTGAGAGCAGATGGCATTGAGATAAGCTCCCTGGTAGACTGTCCCCTGTCGTCGTGGTTGTCTTGTACTGTCACCGGACAGATGCTGCTAAGTGCAGGAGGAGCGGTGGGACTGAGGATGCCTTTCCAGCTCTCGTTTCTAGAGGAGGGGCTGGTAGAAAAGGAGATGCAGCTGCTTCGGGCTGCACCTCTTCTGGAGGGATGGCCATTTTCCTGGCTGGCTTTTACAGTAGCAGCAACGTAGCCTGAAGGTGACAGTTGGTGCTGACCCGCTGCATCTCGGCAGAGGTGGAAGGATGCTCTAGAGCACGCGGAGCTTCCTGGCTGGAGGTGCAGCTTTCTCTTCCCAGCCCCTTTCTCTCGGCGCTAGAGCACGCGGAGCTTCCTGGCTGGAGGGGTTACGTGCAGCTTTCTCTCCCCAGCCCCTTTCTCTCGGCACGTGCAGGGGACAGCGGGCGGCACGAGCGGGGCACCCCTGCAGCCGGGGCGAGTGGAGGGTGGGAGGCTCTCCCTGTTCTGCAGGCGCGCGGCCACGCACTGGGAGGGGTCAGACGCTGCACTGGTCTCTGTGCCGGAAACCTCTCTCCTTGGAAAGGCTGAAAGCACTGTACAAGTTTTAACTGATGGCACTTCACAGCTCTTAGCTGTCTAAGAAGCAAATTAATATTACCGAACGTGTAGAGTCAGAGCTGGAGGCACAAGATGGAAGGTGTGGCCAGGGACAGGGATGGCAGGGCAGAGAGAGTGTGCGGACATTTCGACTAGATGAGCACTGGGAGGCTGGTTGGAGTTTAATGTGGACTTTACATATTATGGTCCATCAGCACCGGGCGAGTACTGAACGTCGTGCTGCCTAAATGGCAGTCTGGCATTTGACGATGCTGATGGCGTCGTGAGGCTGGGCTGAGCGGTTGCAGGGAGCAGATGTAAGGGACAGCGCCGCAGAACAGTCTCCAGCCTGGAGAGCTGCAGGCAGCACTGAGGTTGTGTCAGGAAACCTGGTGAAACTCATCTAGTTACACGGCAAGCAGATGTTGAAGTTACTTCCTGGGGTCAGATTCATCCCGTGCCAACAGGAGGGACGGGGAGGGTTCCTGTGCCACCGGCGCGGTCCCTGCCGGGGCGCTGGCCCTCCCGGGAGCGGGCGATGTTGCCCGCGGTGAGCAGCTGTTGGAGCTTTCCAGCGGATTGCCTCCGCCGACGGTCGGGCCCCGCCGGAGCGCTGGCTTGTAGGTGGATGTCACACCTAGGCGGCAGGCAGCCCGTCAGCTGTTCTGCAAAGAGAGGACCTGGCCTGTCCGGGCAGCCCGGCGTTCAGGCACAGCAGCAGCAGCAGCAGCGTGGCCCGAGGCTGGTTTAGGTGAAGAGTAAAGCAGTCAGTTAAAGCAGTTGTGCCAGGCAACTCACTGGAGAATTATCTGCTCGGAGGTATAAAAGCAAAACTGTCTGTGCCCCGATCACAGCAGATGACAGAGGAGACGCAGCGCCAAGGCAGAGGCAGGAACAGCCGCCGTTTTGCAAACCAAAAGGTGAAACTTGCTGAAGACTCAAGTGGCTTTGCCAGGCACCACAGCAAACTGTGGCTGTTTTGCTTTGATTTCATACTGGCTTTGGGGCTTTCTGAAATGAAGTTTGAGATTTTGCATTATTCTTGTCCTTAATCCCACCCTCTTCGACTGAAAAACCCCATGGAATGAGATTATACAAAAATCTGTAAGGTTGATCAAGCGCTGACCTACTTTGCACAAAGAGGCTATTTGGAATACAATATAAATGTTACATCCTGCAATGCATGCATTAAGTAGTGTTCATCCAGAACTATGTAAATGTTCAGCATCGCTGTTAGGGAAGTGGCGATTTGAGACCTGAAAATCGTACTGGTACGGTAACATTGATCTGACCCTAGCTTTGCACAAGGCAGTTAAAATTCACAGTATTGTATGGTAATTCCATGCTTTGAACACGGCGAGCAGCTGCTGTGATGGCCCCGTTCTGCCTAACAACAGCAAATGGTTTGTATTAACATTAGCAGATAATGAGTCATCGTAAAAAATCCAGGCTTGTCTTCAGAGGAATAACAGCAGTCCCAACACAGCCCCGGTGCAGGAGATTAAGGACTCTGTAAAATCTGTCTCGCTAATTAAGACTTCAGTGTTGTTCTTGGAGATGGTATATATCGGGCATCCTGCTTAAAAATAATGTTGAAGAAAGAACCCTGGAACATAAAGCGTATTGCATTTCTAGATGCTAATAGCCAGCTAGTCAGAGGTCATAGCAGAGATTAGGGCATGTATGTCATGAGCACGCTATAGGCAGCACTTCTGCATATGCCGTATATATATCTGCTGTATATAAAGCCCGCACGTGGGTAGCTGTCTCAAGCACGCTTAGCTGTATTACAGCATGTATCGCTATACATAAAAAGTCACATACACGTAGAGCAAGTGGCCGCACGCTACTGATGAGGAGTAATTGTCTTTGCATAAAGGTTTAAAGATTATGTAGGAAGAGATATTTCAGAAGACAGCAGATAAATAGCTTAAGAAGAACTTCAATAGGACTCTGGTTTTGATGCTTAACCAATTCTCTATTGATTTCTTTAGGGCATTTAACTTTAGAAAATCTTGTTAGTACTCACCATCGTCTTCTCATCTGCCAGAGCACTCGCTGCTCTTAGCCCAAGTATGAAAAGCTCCAGAATGCAAGGATGCTCAGAAATAAATCACGCTTTGCAAAACGCCCTGAGAAGATAAAAGTGTGCAGTGAGGCACACTGAAGCCTCTTAGTCACTCCCGCTGCTCACCAAAAGCATCCCCGTCCCAACGCGTGCATCCCCATTCAGAAGGCTGCCCCACGAAACACGGCTGAAAACGAGCTGGGCGAGGCTGGGGCTTCTCCCGGGAGGCAGAAGTAGTGGTCCCAGTCCCAAATGCAGACTGGCAACTGGGGAGGGGGAGGTGACTGACACCCCGCTTCCTCCGTACCCTGCTCCCCCGGGATGCTCGCCCGCTGCCATTGGCGTTTGCTCCCCTGAGCCCTGCTGTGCCGCTGCTGGGAGGAGGGGGAAGCCTCTGGGCTCCTGGGGGGCATCAAAGAAGCGATGCAAGTCGTGATGTGTTTCCCTGTCATGATTTAATCTTTGTTTTTCTTCTCGTCCTTAACAGGATTCCATTGGTGAACCTGTAAAAAATATAAAAAAATAATGGGTTACCTGTACCTACCATTTCTGTTTACCAGTAGGAGACTCAAAGAGCAGCGTTCTATGGGCCAAATATATTTTTATAAAAATGAACACGCCTATAGGTAACTGCGTTTTTCAGAGAGTGTGTTTTTTGGAGAAGAGAAAGAAAACTGTGCGAGCAAAGAATCCCATGGAGGACGAGGAACCGGCGGGGGACTGAGAGGGAAGGACTGAGCGCCTAGAGCCTGGACGTGGACTGTGACTCTGAACCTGTGCCAATAATACCATTATGTGCCATGTACCGATGCAAAGACTTCGCGAGAAGCCGAAGCTAAGTCGATAACGCCTAGAAACGTTGTGGAGGACGAGTGGGGTGTCTCTTCTGGTGGGGTCATTCATTCCGGTCCATACGCATACATACATACGATATATGTAGAGAGAAAATATATATATACACACACAAACACTTTTTGTACTGTAGCAATTTTTGAAGATCTTAAATACTCATTTTTAAAGAAGATGTCATGGGCTAAAAGTCTCATTTCTTTAACACGCATAATACAAACTAGGTGAACTGATGTTTTCTACTTTGGCAGCTTGCCTTTCAAACCTATATGTGTATATATAGGTGGACATATATACATATATATACGTGTGTGTGTATGTATAAACATATATATGTATGTATACATATATATATATAGTTTTGGTTCTTTTTGGAAATGCGTTTCCAGCGGTGGCGACGTGACTGGACCGCAGCAGCAGGTGGTGGGGGACGGCCGGGGCTGGTGTCGGTTTTTCCGTGCTGCTGGCGCGGCAGGCTGCCAGCGGGGAGCGGGGGAGACGCTTCCTGAAAAACAGGAGGAGCGCGGCTGCCCCGCCCCGTGGTTCCTCCAGCTCTGGAAGGGATGGCGGAGCGCTCTGGAGGCTGGTCTGGAAGGAAAGGAGAATGGAAACAGGCTGGCATTATAGCTAGAAGGATGCGTCTGGGCCAAATTCACAAAGTGCATTCCTGCCGTAGGAGGTCAGAGGAAGCGTAATGCCGCAGCGAGAGGAGCGGGCAGCAGAGGAGCTCCCCTCCTGCCTGCTGGCTGCTGCAGGGCTCCCAGCTGCCCTCCCCAGCTGCTCACGGGGCGCTCAGCTGTTGCAAACCCCCTTTCCCCAATGTGGGATGCCGCGTGTGCGGGGCGGATCCTGCCCCTGCTCCCCACGGACCCCGTGTCTGAGACGGTGCTCGTGCACCATTCTGTTCCCAAGAGCAGGGCAGTGGATTGCTGTGCGGGGCAGGGCGAGCGGGAAGCGAGCAGGGAGTTTGCAGCAGGCAGCTCCCCCGGCTCCTGGCAGCTTGCAGCAGCTCGAGGTGGTGGTGAAGGGTGTTTCCAGAATTTTGTAGCCCGATACATCAGCAGGGAAGTGATCGTGCCCCTGTACTTGGCACTGGTGAGGCCGCACCTCGAATACTGTGTTCAGTTTTGGGCCCTCACTACAAGAAGGACATCGAGGTGCTGGAGCGTGTCCAGAGAAGGGCAACGAGGCTGGTGAGGGGTCTGGAGAACAAGTCTGATGAGGAGCGGCTGAGGGAACTGGGGTTGTTCAGCCTGGAGAAGAGGAGGCTGAGGGGAGACTTCATCGCTCTCCACAACTACCTGAAAGGAGGTTGTAGCGAGGTGGGGGACGGTCTCTTCTCCCAGGGAACAAGCGATAGGACGAGAGGGAACGGCCTCAAATTGTGCCAGGGGAGGTTTAGATTGGACATGAGGAAAAACTTCTTTACTGAAAGAGTGGTTAAACATTGGAACAGGCTGCCCAGGGAAGTGGTGGAGTCCCCATCCCTGGAGGTATTTAAAAGACGTGTAGATGAGGCGCTTAGGGACATGGTTTAGTGGGCATGGTGGTGTTGGGTTGACGGTTGGACTCGATCATCTTAGAGTCCTTTTCCAACCTTAATAATGATTCTATGATTCAATTGCCTCCTGACCCAGCCCAAGGCCAGCGAGTTCCAGGGAGCCTCACCCTTTGCTCTCATGGTCTTGGCTGGGCCTGCCATGGCAGAAGATGCAGCTCGCTGTCCACAATCATGGGGATCATTTAATAGCATTAAGAAGAGAATTTTGCCCAACGGTTTTGCCCAACGGTTTTGCCCAACGGTTTGCCAGGGAAGTATGGTTCTGCTGGCTCCGGTTTGGTGTGCTGCTCTAGAAACATGTCCCATCGCCCGTCCAGCTCCTGCTGGCGTGGGTGTTTTTGGTGGGTGCTGACGAGCACGGCAGCCTACCTGCAAGCCCCCCTGTCCAAGTCTTTCCACGGAGTTGGGTGCTGCCGTTGGTGCGGCAGGCTGTGCCGTGCCATGCCGTGCCCCTCCAAACCGGCACGGCTGGGAAAGCTAGGCAGGAGGGGGGGCTGGGGTCTCCCAACCCGCCTGGTGTCTCACCACGGTTTGCTTCTGCTCTTTAACACACACCCTGCTCCAAGCCTGGGCTTGCTGACGTAGATCGCGCCAAGGCAAAGCTTGCAGAGGGCTCCTGGGCGACTGCACTGTACGGCTTCGTGTGAGGGTCTGCTTCACGTCGAACGCTGAGATGGGTCTCGGTTGGGTTGCTTCGACGTTATGTGGGTGGGAACGACACTAGCGTTCAGACCAAAGTCCTCCAGTTCTTTTTGTAAACTGCCCTTCATAAATATTAGCGATTTTTTAGAATTGTCCAGATACATGATTCTACTCATCCACTAATTATTCAGCTCCATTTCTTTATTATAATGAGTGTGCAGTTAAAAAAAAAAAAGTAGAAACTCCTGGTATTGCGCATAGCCACGTGTGCAGTCTCTCGTTTCTGTACCCTTTTCTGTCCTTTCCTGATGGAATTGCACAGTCTGGTTTATTTTTGGAAGCTGCCCCGGGAAGAAGTCTTCCTTGCTGGACCCGACAAATTACCTGCGGACCTGAACCAAACATCTCTGAAGGCATTGGCAACATTCCCTGCAACTCCAATGAGCCTTGAGCATCACCTCGGGTGCATTCTGCACCGGGGTCACTGCCGACCGGCAGCCAGAGAGGAGGAGGGGGGTTCCTGTTGCTCCTGGCCAGGTTTTAGTCCATGACCGACCCCGTACCTTCTGCAGAGGTGGTTTCTCATGAGCACTGAGCTGGGTGGGCATAGGCAGCAGCAGAGATACACGTCCCCAGGGCTGGGTTTTGGTGTTGGGGGGTATTTAACAAGGCTGGGTCCCCTTAGACTTCTGCAGCGGAGCGGAGATCTGCTCTTTTTTTTGTGTTTTGTGAGAGCAAACCTTTCCATGATGGGGCTGGGCACTGGGCAGAAGGGTGTCTGCTGGGCAGCTCTCGTGCCCGGCTTTCCGGGGCGTTGGGTGGGATGCCTCCCTGGGATGCCTCTGGGGCGGGGACAGTGTCTCACTAGAGGAGCGACCCCCCGAAGCTTTAGTCTTCCCTGGGAAATGCGGGGTGTGTTTGCCCTCGGGGTGTCCCAGGGATCTGCACTGAAACGGGGAGGCAGTGGTGCTGCGTGGGGTCCTGGCAGTCTCACGCGCGCACCGAGGGGGCTTTGGGCTGCAGCGGAGTACCATTAAAAGCTCAGCGTGTTACCTTGTCAGGATTACAAATGCCCCCGCTCAGCAGATGCACAGGGCAGCACCCCGGGTGCTGCTCCCCGACGGGGCTCTGCTAGAGCAGCCAAAGCCTATGCAAGGGGCGCGGACTCTGAGCAGCTACTCCAGGGCGATCCGTCATCTCAATATACCAGGGCTTTTGTGTTTTACTGATGTAAATGGTGCAGCCTCTGCAAATTACCCTTGCTGGCCCAGTATTTGAATTCTCCTTCTTTGTTTGACTTTGCTGGCATCAGTCCACTCCAGCTTGGGAGCCGCGTCTGTTGTGCTTCACCCATTGATCTTCCTATTTATTTCTATGTGCTGGCTGCACCCAGTAGTTCTTGTGGGTATTCCAGTGTAATCTCGACAGCACTTTGACATCATAAAATATATCTCTACTCCCTCGTTCCTGAGTGTTTGAAGCATCGTTCTGTATTTCTGCATGTATGGAACCCGCTGCCTGAAGGCGAGTTGTCAGGCAGAGCTGGAGGCTGGCAGGGCGGCGCGGGCAGTGCTGGTGCCGGTGCTGGTGCCGGTGATGGAGAGGTGCCCTGCCCCAAGCCCGGCACCCGGCTCCCAGGAAATTCCCCACGGAGCTGGGGGCAAGGAGGGGGAAGTGTGTGTGTGTCTGTGTGTGTCAGGGAGAGAGAATGAAGGCAAATAACTTTGACCCCAGACGACAGGAGAAGGTTTCTGACGGCAGGACCCCAGACGACAGGAGCAGGTTTCTGACGGCAGGACTTGCATGAGCTTTCCGCATAGTCTGCAGAAGGACATGTCCTGGTCACCGAGAGATGAGCGGTGAACCAGGGAACAAAAGTAGATGCACAATCTTCCCTTATTTATAAGGACCAACAGCACTTGCACTTTATCAGAGAAACCCTCCCATCCCTATGCATGCCAAGCACACCAACAAGGGATAACTGCCAGGAGGAAGGAAAGGAGGGAAGGAAGAAGGGAAGGGCCGGAGCTGCAAATGCGGTGATTTACGAGGCAGGATCCTAGCATCCCAATGTCTTTCGTAGTAAAGAGAAATGAACTGTGGTTATTTCATTCCCTACCATTGATAAAACCAAAAAAAAGAAAGAAATTAAAACATGAAGTCGATTTTAGTGGAATAGACCGGTTGAGCAGATCTTCTACACCAGGGAAAAAGTAGGCAAGCGTGGTGTTGGCAGACACGTTCCCTCGTGAGCTTTGCCACGTTACGGCCACATCGTCTCGCCCCGAGGTCTTTTGGCTGCCGCAGCCACAGGTGATGGCTCTAGATGGGCTCCTTCCGTCGCTGCCCTTCACCGGACACAAAGCTTCATCCTGAGCTGGCGGGAATTGTGCCAGGTTTCATTGGCTTGAGCCAGCCCGAAGCTTATTCAGCAATAACAGGGGAGGTTTTGCAAACGCTCGTGCCACCAGGTACTTTGAATCGGCTGGAGCCGCTCACCCAAGCAGCGGGGTCTTGCTCCTGTGTGGGGAAAGAAAGGACTTGGGCGCATTTGGAGAATTAGGGATTTTTCTGTTGTCATTCAGAAGCCGAGGACATTTTCCAGCGTGATAGCGTCGTGCAGGTAGTAGGAAACATTCCACCGTGAAATATGGCCCTGTGCGCTGGACGGCGTCATTTGCATTGCGATGGATTGAGCAACGCCTTGCAAGCAGCGAGGTGGTGAATGGCCCTTGTGAATGTCCCCGATGCGTCCGAGGCGGCCACCTCGCTGCGGTGCTGTGCTGGGGAGCTGCGGGCATGCGTGTGGTGGGATTCGATGGATGTACAGTAAATCCAGGAGAGCAACCGCAGCGGGCCCGGAGCACAGCCAGATGTGGCATCAGGCGTCCGCCACCACCTAGCAAAACTATGTTTCCAGTGTGCCCTTTCCTTGGAAAAACAGAGCTTTTTACTGTGTTTTGTTTCATTGTGGTTCTGGCAGCTTGGGAAAAAAAAATTTTGCTCCTTGCTTTGCCGTAAACTTCCAGCTAGCTGCTTCTTGTTTCTTTTCGATTCATTTTACGGATTTCTTAGCCCCTTAGTAGTTACTAAGAAATGCATCACAGCTGCCGAAAGGCTGCCAAATCCCCCAGACGTGTAGTGGTGTGTCTGTGTGTTGCTTGTGGCTCTGCCTTAGAGAGAGGAACGGCTTGGGACGAGCCCTTCTCACCGCCAGCCTCTGCGGGGAGCCAGCAAAGTTGGCTGCTCCTGTGCCGGGATGGCCGCTGCTCTGCTCCCCCCGGCAGAGGAGAGTCTGGCTCTTCCTCAGGCTCTGCAGCAAGCCCAGACCTCGCAGGGCTGTGCGGGACCTCTCGTCCGTCAAAACCCATTGCAAACGCCGAGCAGGAGCTGCGGGACTTGCTGCCTCCTGCCAAGCTGGGGAGTCGGCACGACTCCTTGGGCGAGGGCCGCAGGCAGGGCTGCTCGCTGCAGCCAGTGGTGGTGGGCTCTTTTCTGCGCCAGACTAAGCTGGTTTGGGGCTGCTGGTCCGAGCTACCATGTCACAGCACCTCCAGGTACAGCGGGCAGTTTGGCAGGGTTTGGTACTCACGCCCCTGATTTTTGCAAACTGGGGTATCCCGAGGGCAGCATCTGCCCGTGGCATCCCCGGGTGCGCAGGGCGGAGTGGGTGCCGGGCGGCTGCCCATCTCTCCAAATCTGATCGTTTACCTTCACTCTGTCTTCCCAGCCAGGGAAATTGTCACAGCACCTCCAGGTACAGCGGGCAGTTTGGCAGGGTTTGGTACTCACGCCCCTGATTTTTGCAAACTGGGGTATCCCGAGGGCAGCATCTGCCCGTGGCATCCCCGGGTGCGCAGGGCGGAGTGGGTGCCGGGCGGCTGCCCATCTCTCCAAATCTGATCGTTTACCTTCACTCTGTCTTCCCAGCCAGGGAAATGGGCAGCCCGTCGCGGCGGCGGCTGCGCGGCCGTGCGGGAGGCGCGTTCCGCGGGGCTCTCCAGCCTCGGTGCCCTTCACGCCACGGTCGGAAGGTCGGAGCAGCAACAGCAAAACCAGCGCAGGAGAGCGTGCAGGGGCGGATTTTGGGTTACCTCTTCTCCATTGGCAGCTTGTTGCAAAGGAAGGTAGTTCAGCTAAAATGGTAGTCAAATAGTAGATATTCTACACATATTATATATTTTGTAAAAAAAAATTAAAATAAAATAGAACAAAAATATATATATATACACTATCTCAGCCCACCCATTTCAGGATGAATGTGGTTGGAATTTTCATTCAACCAGGTATAAAATCTGTAAGCGATTTTTTCAAAACCAGCAAGAAATCCCTCACCATTTCAGAAGTCCGTGGGTTTGGTCTCCAGATCTCATGTAACGCTTCTCACACATTTTTAAGAATTATTCTCAGCGTTTGTAGGTACATTTTTAATAGTGTCACGAGTGGAGATAATATTTACTTTGAGAAAAAGTATATGTTGCACAAAAATGTACACTAAGGGCACAGATTTCTGACCCAGATTCTTCTATTTTAGGTTCCGAGGGGTTTATTTTTTTGTTTGATAGGACATGTACAGTGAAGTTTACACTTTATTTTTATTTTCCCAAAAAGCGTTTTCTAACATGAGACAGCTTTTACTTTGTAACCGGTTTTACATCACTGAGTACTTCTTTATTTTCCTGGGAAAATCCTGCGCCCCGTGCGCAGGTGCGGCCCGGGCAGCGGCCGGCCAGCCCAGCGCTCGAGGCTGTCGCCGGTGGAAGCGGCCGTCGCCTTTTGGCATCGCGGTTCCCCCCGGCGTGCCCACAGCGCGAGCCGGGGCGATGGTGGGGTGCCAGGGAGCCAGCTGCCCGCGGGGCCACGCAGGCGAGAACTGTTTTCTTCCCGAGTGGTTTTTAATTTGTCTCTGTACTTCAAAGCTGTGTATTTGGAAGCACTGTAAATGCCACCCTATACCGATTTCCCTGTGTATATTTAGTACTCTGATGTTGCTATTAAAACTGATATGAGAACCGCGCAGCCGGGTGGTGACTGGGTTCCTCCGTGCGGCGACCGTGGTCCTTGAGGAGGGGATGGGGTCATTTCGGGGGCCAGGGGGGCCGACCCCTCGGCAAGAAGGAGCCCAGGGGCTTCCCTGGAGAAATCTCCCTGTCTCCCCAGCTGCGCATCCCTCGGGCGAGCAGCCGAGAAATGGCCCTGCCTTCAACCTGAGAAAAGGGTCTCGTGCATCCCCTCGGGGTCCCCACCGCGGCAGCACCCACCTCCTGACCCTGCGGCAGAGGCAGGAGCACGCCGGGTCCCCAGGCTCGCCCAGTGTCCCCCCGGGGCTCGGGGGGGACCCATGCATGTGCGTTGGGACAAAGTGCTTGAAAGAGGGAAGCCCTTTAATAGGACAGTTAGGGAGTTAATTAAATATCACTAATGATGTTTTAAATAAACAGCTATGCATAAGGTAAGCAGGCATTACGGAATTGCTTAACCTAGATACATGTTTTACATAAAGATACATTTTTGCTGTGAGCAGATGTGTATTAAAATGATATTTCTTGTGTGTAAATCTGGGTTGAAATGGGCGATGATGGTTCACGCTCAGGCCGTCGTGCTCTCAGGCGGGGCTGGCCCTGCCGTTGCACAGCCGCACTCTGCTCGCCGGACAGACAGATGGACGTGGGGACCCGGGCACCACGCGGAGGGGGCTCTTGCAGAGCTTGCCGGGCAGCAGGGACAGCTTCCAGAGCCCTCCTGTGCTCCCGCCGGCGTCCTCCCCTTCCCCAGGACACCGTGGGACGGCATGGCTGCAATTCTTCGAAACGCCATCTGACCTAGAAAGGGGAAAAAAGCCTTTTTCAGTGTCTGGGTCAGCTTTGAAGAGGGATGACCTGAGAAGACAGAGCTCGGCACAGCCGCCTGCTGCTTTCATCGCCAGGCTGTGGCAGCAGCCTTCCCATGGCGCCGGGACCCTTTACAGCTCTCCGTGTCAGGCCAGCCGCCTGACAGCACGTGGAAATGAGGACCAGAGATGCCACCCGGCCCCAGCCCGGCCAAAAGCTCTCTTCTGTGGGAAAATACTTAGGAAAATAGGGAGGGACAAAGTGAGATGCTCTTCATTTTAGGGCCAAATTGCCAGCTTAAATCACCATGACAATGTGTACAAGCTAATAGGATGCGAATGGCCCTGGAGCTGCATATATCAGCCGGAGAGCTCTGTTCATTTCCCGATACAAGTGGGATTTCAGGGCATGAAATACAGTGTTGGGATCTCATTCCTTTCCCTGCTATTTATCACAGCCGGAAACATACTCGCCAGCTTGAATTGTTGCAAGTGTTGCTGCTGGGAGCACAGAGAAGAAATATTGTGCTGAGCTGTGCAGCGTGGGAGAGGGGACGTGGGGGATGAGGAGGAGCCGAAGGGCTCAGGCGGGTGGGTGCTGCACGGATTTGTGTGGTTCGCTCGCACAGATTGCAACCTCTAACGGCTGTGGGCAGCCGGTACAGCTGCAGGAGCAGGCAGCAGCTCGTTGCTGCTCTGCTATTTGGGTGACTTCTCGTGCTTCATGAAAGACCATTGCTGCAGGAGCTCCTGCCCAGCCCGGTGAGTTCAGCTTTCTGCATTGCAGCCAAAGGGAAGAACCAGCCAAAACTGCATCCCTGCAGAGCCAGCCATCCCTGCCCCCCTCCAGCACTGATCGCCCCCGACACGGAGCCAGGAGCATCCCCTCCTGCTGCTTGCCCCGCGTGGTGAGGACCAGGGCACAGCCACTGTGTGCCGTGCCCCTGGGTTAAACAGTGCGTCGAGCGGTCCCCAGGGCCGGAGGGGCCTTGGCTGGGTCACCGTCCCCTTTTCAGCGCTGGAGGCAGCGATCTCTGCATCCCTTCAGCGGGGTGAGACTGAAAAATGAGGCTGGAAACAAAACACGAGTGCACTGATGCCGCAGCACACAGTTCTGTTGAAAAGTAGGACTAAGCATTATCCAAGTTTAATTATTATAATTATACCGGGGCGAAGTAATTGCTGGAGATATTTTAAGCATCAATCAACATGCTATTTTGAAAAATGAAGCCCTGATTTATCCAGGGCTAGGTAGTAACCATCAACATGCAACAATGCTGCCTGCAGAAGGAGGAGCCCACCAAGAAAGGTTTTTTTAAGCTGGTCATATCTTCTTATTTGCAAATAGGGATTTTGAGGGGTGGGGAGAGAGATGACAAGTGGAAAGGGGTCCCCTTGCCATGGGGAACCAGTCGTGCCAGTGTTCCCGTGTCCTGCAAGACGTGCGCTAGGAGCCGGGCTCCTGGCGCCAAGCTGGGCTCCAGGAGGAGCATAGGCTTCAGGAAGAGGAGCCGTGTGCGATGCGGTGACCCCACCTCGGCGGTGGCTTTGAGGAAGATTGGCTGAGGCTGGATGATTTAGCGGTGCTGAAATCATTTAAGCTTGTTATTGTGGTTTCTATGGCTCTCTGGCTGGATGTAACAAATTGTCTGCATCATTTTCCAGATGGATCATTCTTAAATCATCCAGGACAGGCTTCAGGGCTCAGCACTGAAGCAGTAGAAGACACTTCAGTTCAATAAATGCTGGAAATGTGCTATATTGAGTGCTATTTCTTATTAAAAGTTTAAGTACATCATCCAAGCTGATGGGTCTCACAGCCAAGATCTCCATGCTTCACACCCCTTCTAAGTGCCACTAGTTCCCCGTGGGGATGGGGGACAGGGACGGGGCCGTGTGTGGGTGCCCATGGCCAGAGGCAGGGTGGCTCTGCGGCAGGGTGGAGGGGACAACTGGCAGTGAGTTTGGCCGGCAGCTCATCCCTACCCCCAGCCTCCCTCCTCCCTCGACAGGTACCAGACCCTGGCGTGCGTCCGGCTTACGGCTTGTGGCGTGGCCCAAATGTGTCTGGACTTTGGGCTGAGCAAAACCTTTTGTTGCAATTGGAATTATTTGATTCATTAAAAAGTTCTACTGCAAAACAGAGGGGTTTGTTACTGCTGTTATCAGTCGCTGAAGCAGACCATGGGTCATCCACCCCGGCCTCGCGCTGCAGGGGGGCGTGCTGCCCCCCATCCAACCCTGCAGCGGGGTGTGCTGCCGAGGTGGCGGGGCTTGCATCTCAACATTTGACCACGGATGTGCTCACCCAATAAATGATGAGTGCTGAGAAAGCGTTTTTTTTACTGCCAGGCAATTTGTGCCAATAAGCAGTTTGAAGCAGCAAAGCCTCTCAGCAGAGAGACGAATTATGGCAGGAGGGCGTTGGAAAGGAAAAGCCCCGAGGATGCCACAGCGGAGAAGACCTGCACGGCAAGCCCTGGCGCAGCTCATGGTGGGGTCGGTCCATGGTGGGATCAGCACCGTGGTGGGATCAGCCTGCCATGGGGTCAGCCCATGATTGGGGTCAGCCCATGGCTGGGATCAGCCCATGGGTCTTCTCCACCTGCCCCCCTGGGATGAGCAGCGCGGTGGCTGCCCGTGGCTTGCGCTGGGACCCGCTCCCTGATGGGACTCGTGTCTTCTCCTGAAGGCTCAGGAAGCACGTGTGGATGCGATTTGCAGGATTCAAATGCCAGGCTGGCGTTAGATCTAATCTTGGGTTTTATTGACGCTGATACGTCCTGAGCCCTGAGACTCCGGGACGTGTTCAGCTCTGCCAGGAGTGACATGTCTATATGTTTTTAATAAACTTGCCAGAATGAAATCCTTGCTGTTCCTGTAGCTCTGTTCATCCTCCGAGCATGATATTAACTGAAAATTCACATTTATCTTACTTCCTTGTCAGGCCAAAACAGGGACGGAGTTTCTTCGGGGTTATTATTATCTTTCCCTTGCAGATTTTCAAGCGTGCAGTGATGCGACTGGAGCAGAGGACGGGAGGCAGGAGCAGGTGGCGGGTGTCCTGGGAGCCCGCTCCTCGCCTCTGCCGCCACAGAGGACCAGCACGGGAGGTGCGTTAGCAAAAGCCCCGGTGGGACCTCAGGGCTGCGGCAAGGCACTGTCCCTGTGCAAAGCCCCGCGCGAAGCCGAGGCCAGCAGCGCACTGGAGCACGCAGCACGCGGGCCGTTCCCGGTGCCCAGCGCCCGCACGAGCAGGGTGTCACTCAAGCAGCGATGCCAGGGGAAGCACATCCACCTCCGTGGGCGAGCGGTGTCCCCTCAGGTGCGGTATTTATTGACCTGTCAAAGGGCTTAGACATGGCTGACCGCGCTTCCCCTTGCTACAATTGATTTCAGTCAGCTTAGACCAGGGAACAGTTGATTTCTTTGCCTGATACTCGCGCTGGCCTTCGATAGCGTGAGTGTTTAGAAATACATCACTCGGGTTCACTGGCTCCAGAGCATCGCCTGTTGTTTCCAATGGGCAACACTGACATGTGCGGCCCAAGTACGGCCTTGGGGCTGTAGTTTCCCAGAAAAAGCCATAGTTAAGCAGTGCTAATTCAGCCTCTGGTTGCCGCTGAGTATTTCCGAGTTCTCTGCTAACCCAGAGGACTGCTCTGTTCATGATGGTAATGGGGGGCCAACCCTCATCCCATTTTTGCCTGAAAAGTGGGATCCACTCCATGGCAGCTCAATGCTTTCCTCTGAGTCTCCTCTCTCCGACCTTGCTGGCTCCGTGACCAGGGCAGATCTGGACCGGCCCATGCCCGAGCTGTGCTGCGAGGGACACAGCCCCTTTGGTCTCACACGAGCCAAGCCCGATGCAGGGAGTCGGAGCACAGCATCCCGGTCCCGGGCCGGCCGGCCAAGTGTCCTGATTGCCCGGTGGTACAGGAGCCAGACTGCCGTCCTCCCCTGGGCGTGAGTTTCCAATTACCAGCACATCTTTCTCTACTTCTCTGCATTTAAAAGGCTGGCCAGCACTTTGCCCTCGGTCTATAAAAAGCACAGCTTGACATTTGTTTTTCCCTACCTATTTCTCATTCGTGTTTTCCTTCCCCTTGCTTCAGACTCTGCGCTGACATCCAGACCAACAGCTATACACATAGCAGTGGATTGCAGCCAGCTCCATTTATAAAATGGTTTTGTGAATCCATGAGAAGAGCAATATCCATGCAACAGTCCATAAACCTGTACATCGAAGCAATTAGCCGTGATCACAGTCCCTGGTAAAGAAAAGCCCCACATTCACCAATTTGCTTTCAATCAGCCCAGAGAGCCGCTCAGCTGGGAACCGTCCCGCAGCTGGCGACATCCATTGCCGCCGTTAATGCTTTGAGCTGGTATATTTGCACTGTTATTCTCCCGGGGTTTTGGAAGGCAGGAGCCCTCAAAATGTGGCCCTCCTGGGCAGAGAAATGGGGACACTGGGGCTTTTCTGCGGCTGCACATCGTACATCGCAGGGGCAGGAGCTGGCTTGGGCGTGCTCAGAGGTGCTACCCTTATCCCACCAACATCTTTGCAAGTCAGGTGGAGTGTGTGGCTGAAAAACAAGAGCCAGGGCTAATATTTAAAATGCAAATAAAACCTTGTCCCTCAGGGTTGGCAGGTTCTAGCACAGTCTGGCTTCAAATAATTGACTCTCAAAGCCGCTGAGGCTGCCTCTCCTTGGGCAGAGGGTAAGGCAGAGCAGCGACTGCCTGTACTGAGCTATTTACGCCTCCCAGGGCCTCCTCCACCTTAGGAGCAACTCAGTGGGATATGGGGGAAGAAGCAGCCAAGAGCCCCCAAAAACCCTCTCCTGATCCTGCGTCCCTGCTGGGTGCCAGGAGCAGCCTGCGGGTTGCTTGTGCCAGGCAGACTTGGAGCAGGGCAAGCGAGCGCTTCGGAGCAGACCCTGTCCGGGGAGACGGCATGCTGGCAGGGACAAAGCCCGGTGACAGCTGAGTGACACTGAGCAGCGGCTGCCAGAGCCCAGGAGCATCCTTTCTCCGGGGGGCTGGGAAGAGACCGGACAGTGCAGCCTCTCCGGTGGCAGCCAGCCAAAGGCACTCAGCCCATTGAATGAACAAAGTGGTGGGACAAAAGGCCCAAAAGATGCAGTGCTCGCTGGAGACTGAGCACGGTTTTAACCCACTGAATTGATTTGGAACGGTTTTTTGGCCAAGCACAGCCCTCAAGTCACGCTGGGCTGTACAAGTGGAGTGTCAGCTTGAGCTAGGTTTGAGGACTGCAAAGAAAGAAAAGAAAAGGAAAAGTGAAGGTTCACAAGCTCCATGAAATTCCTTCCCAGAGTCCAGCTGAGGCTCCCTGCGAGGGAGCTGAGCCGGGGGAAACAGCATCCCCGGCAGTGGCAGGCCCGACGCCGCGATTCCCAGGGGAGCAAGGGAATAGGGGCTGTGTTTTCAAGGAGAAAAAGATGAGAAAAGGGAAGGGAGTAGGAGAAAGAAAGGAGGCGAGGCATCAGTAGGATGTGGCAGGAATGGTACCAAATGGGCACTTCTCTTCAACTTAAGCAAAGTTTGGAAGAGCTATTAAAGCAGGAGATCAGTGAAGGGGGAAATTGAAATGTTAGGGGCTGGAACGGAAAATTAGGCACAGATAATGGCACAATAGCACTAGGGTTTAAAGCACCCTCCAATAATTTGTTGTGAAGAGCTGTAAAACGCTCCCATGTGAGATCGTCTCTCTATCCAGGCGCCCAGCGAGCAAAATCCCCGAAGCAGTGGTGTGATGGGCACGGCTGCCCTGGGGTCACGAGTTGCTGCCGCCGCTCCCCGGCATTACCAATCGGTGCTACAGATAGCAGGGTAGAATCCAGAGATGAAGAAGGGGCCGGAGACGCTCGGGTGAAGCAGCAGCAGCGAGACCTGAGGGAGCCAATTTCTGCAGCCCTTTCCAAAAAAGCAGCAGGAGCTGGCTTGGCCGCCTGAGGCTCTCCGGGCTCTGCCCCTCTTGCCACGGCTCTGCTGGAGGAGACAGGATGCTG
>NW_008794753.1:846830-884669 GCF_000699145.1 Aptenodytes forsteri | reverse complement strand
TGACAGCACCGCAGCGGCAGCGGGGATCAGGGCTCTGCCTGGGAAGCCAAGCGATTGGGCTGGGGAGGCAAGAAGGTGCTTTGAAATCAGTCAGAGTCAAATGCCTTTTGATCTAAAGAGGATTTGGAGCGGTTAGCGTGGCCAGCATCTGTCTCCCACCAGTGCTTTCACCTGGGCGGTGCAGCCGCCCCAGGCCAGGACTGTTCCAGCAGCAGCGGGCCACGGAGCCAGTGCACAGCCCGGGCTTAGCGAGTGCTCAGTGCACCGTGCTCGAGGGCTCGGCAGGTGTTTGAAAGCCCACCACTGCTTGGGGTGGGGGTACCCTGCGGTTACGTGATCTCTGTGTCGGTACTCCCTGACCCAGCTGGAAAGTGTACGTGGAGTAAATCACTCCTGCATCCTTACGGGGGCTTACCCCCTCTATCAGCACTCTCACATCAAATGCAAGTGCGCGTGGAGCATGGACGTTAACATAGAAAGCTGCTGCAGACCCTTTCCCCTGCTCATGTGGGCTACGGGAAGCAAAGGGAAACCGTGAACGTAATGCACATAACGCACCAGAGGCTGAGCATAGCTGCGGGAGCTGGACGGAGCAACCATGTGTGGTGGGGTGGAAACAGCAGCGGGGATGGACGGAGAGCCTATCCATCACACTTGCTAGCAAGAAGGGCTTTGCCATGGCTACTAGGACTTGAAACACCATTTGGTCCATGAAGCAAGAAAATCCCTGCAAAGAAAACTGGCTGTAGTGGCCAAACACAACTACAGATGGACGAGTCTTAGCCAAAGCAGGGCTCTCTAAAGCAGTGGCTCTCGGCAGCCCAAGTCCGAGTGCTGCCTCGCAGGGGCTGGGGACCACCAGCACCCAGGACACAATCATTTCAGAAAGAGAAGCTTCTGCTGACAGCCCGTCCTGCGGCGCACCAGGTCACACCAGGGCTGGGGAGAGCCGCTGCCCGCGGTCCCCCAGCTGGGCTGGGTGCTGAGTCAGCCCCTTTCACAGGTGGGCAGGAGGGCGGGCAGGCAGGCAGGCAGCTGCCCATGGGGCGGGGAACTCCCAGGCTTGATTGGCCTGGGGGAGAGGTTATTTAACAGGCAGGTAAGGAGCCAGAGCTGCCTGTAGTAGCTCAGCCCCCACTTGTGCGTCCTGGGAGCCTGGTGGCAGCTTGACCCTGGCAGGTATGTAGTGGCCCGTTGGGAATTGCCCCTGTTTTCAAAGGCTGCCATCGCACGCTTTTCCTTCTAGCCCTCCAGCTCGCAGTAATAAGCCTGGTTTAGGGAGAGATGTGCTAATCTGGCAGTTGCTATGAGACCCACTTGATGTTTTTGATGCACCGTGGAGGCAGGTGAGTCATTAAGAGGAATATCGTGGGTTTTGGCACCATTTGAGGAGCCACAGAAGTTTCCTGGCGGTCGGTGGGATGTAAATGCCGAGAGTCCCAGCTCCCCCTCTGCAGCAAGGGCACGCACTGCCCGGGGAAGCCGGGAGCGGTGGCTTCTCCCTGTCGCGGTCTCTCTTTTCTTTGTGGCTTTCCAGACTGTTGATCTCCAGCAGCTGCTAGCTACTTACAGGAGAATATTTCCCAGGGTTAATTCTGAGAAGGATAGAGCTTAATATGTGCTTCACTCTAATTGCGGCTCGGTCGCTGCCAGCAGAGCCTGCGCTCCTGGGCTGCAGCCCAGTGGCTCCCACTCTCTGTCAGTACTTACGGCTCCTCTTCAAAACAAGCGCAGATGGGGAGCTGGCCGGGAGAGCCGGTGTTGCTGAGCGCGGCCCTTGGGCATGCCGCAGCAGTGCCGGCGGGGCGAGGGGGCACCAGGGTCCACCAGCAGCAGCAGTGGGAGCTGGGGCAGGGCGGGGGTCCCTATCCTGGGTCCTGGCGGTGGGCAGAGGGGAGGGCAGAGCAAGGCTCCTTCCTCGCGGCCCTGGCACTTGCTGGAACGGGAATCATCAAAATGGGGTCTTGGGCTGTGGCGCTTGCACCACGTGCATTGACTTACGTAACCGGCGGAAGGAACCCACGCAGCAGAAATTTTTAATTATATATTCGACTGTAATATTCTCAGTTTGAGTTCATGCAATGTTGGTTAGTTACCTCAGTTAATTAGAAATTTTACAGATGGATAAAAAGTTTATAAACCACTGAAAAGAGCAGGACATTCAAGATGGCAACGGTCTCTCCCTCTGTTTGTTCTGGAGAAGCGAACTGCTTCGGAGGAGCCGTGCCCGGAGCAGAGCCCCAGTTCCTTCTGGCCCCCCCCTGCCCCCAAGATGGTTTTGCTGGCAGATGCAGACCTGCTCCCTCCCAGCGTGCAGCTTCGGGGCTCCTTGGCTGGTGCTGGAGGAAGGAGGGTTCAGTGCAAGCTGCTGGCCCAGCCCAGCCAGGCTCGGGCATCCCCTCACGGGAATGGTAAATGAAGCATAATCTAGTGGTAATTTGCAGCCATGTTAAATGTGATCGATGGGCCCCAGAGGTGGGGATGGGGCAGTCACTTGGGCAGCTGTGATTTAAGAGTGGTCCAAGGCCAAAGATGGTCAGTTTGGAGGTCTCATTGCGCAGGTCCCCCGGCTCTTATCGACACGCCCCGAAGCACTAATTCAGGTTTTGTTAATGAGGTTTTTTCCCTTCCTCCCTGACATCCCTTTATTGAAGTCTTATTGAGGCTCAGGGAGGATATTAATACTCACCTTGACGTTATCAGCATATTGGAGAAATGGGTGTTTGCTCCCTCGCTGCCCAGGAAGCGCATCTCAGTGAAAGCTGGCCCCTGGAGATGCCAAGCCTGCTGTGCTGGCAGCGCGTGCTGCTCTGTCGAGGGGTTTCTGTGGCAGTAACACATCAGCCTGCAGCATTTCGGTCCTCTGGGGAAGCGGGATTCAAAGAGGGAAACATTAAAATAATACCTATTGTAAAGGAGTGTAACAGCGCAGGCTATTATTTACATTTGAAGTAATAGCTCGGTGCTATGGCAGCATGAGAGGTGTCTCAGGGCTGTGCGCGAGGAATAAAATTGATGGATGCCTGCACTTTCCTTATGTATAAGGCTCATGATGGAGGGGGCTCCTGTGACTCAGCTGAGCGCAGCAGGCGCTGCGAGGCTGCTGCTTGCTGGGGCTGGAAACCCAGGGGCAAATGCCCCTGAGCCGCTGGCCGAGGTTTTGGCCCGTTTGACCCCGGAGCTGCCCGGTCTGGTGCATCATCTCCTCGAGCCTGGCTGGGCTGCTGTCCGTGCGGTTTTCCCCTCCGGCTCCTCGCAGCCGCTCATCATCCCTGCTCGTGGCTTGCGTGGGAAGCTGTCCTCTCTGAGCAAACCTGTCCTCCCTGGACAAACTCTTGTCCATACAATTTTAAATTATATTTTTAAAGCCTGCATGATTTTCAGATTGGGTGCCATTAATTTACAGAAACAGTTACCACAGATGAAGGTTTTGAAATGACTGGTGGTTCATGCAGGTGCTAAAGTCTCCTCTGAAGCTTACAGCATTGCAAATGGAATAAAAGTTTCTTCTTAAAGTATTTGAAATCAGTTTTATTTCTGTAATCTGACAAGTTATTATGTGCAGTCCTTATCTGACCATGATTTATGGGAAGGATCCTCAAATCTATATTTAAAATTACTATTAAACAGAATTTTTTGCCTCTTCAGCTGAGATAGAAGCACCATTAACAGTTGTTGCCCTAGAGCTCAAGTACTTCATTAGTTTAGGAAAATTAATTTTTTTTCCATTAAATCTTCCTAGGATTCTGATGCTATATTTGCTTGTAAACTTTCAATAATAAAGAAAGTCTTTTGCTAGTTGTGATCTTTGGTTTCCTCCTCTTTTTAAGGTCTTGTGTACATGCAGTCCGTGGCTGCATTGTTTGGGTCTGAGTGCCAGGAAACCCCGCTGCCGTCGGGGTAGATGTGCGTAGGCAGACTCAGACCTTGTAGTTGAGGGGGGGAAAAAATCGCCACCTGATTTAGAGAAGCTCATCTCATACTGCTTCTTGTTTAGATTGTTGTAATGCTCTTTCAAAGGGTTACTGGAAAAGCTGAAATTTCTGTGGCTAGACTCATAATTCAGTCTAAAAAGCCGAAGCATGCTTCAGCAGCCTCATTACCCAGGTTTGCTGCTAAAAGGTGCTTTGCTGCTCACCCTGGGAGGCATCGCTGCTTCCATTGCCTCCTCGCCCAGCCTCCTCCCAGAGAGTGTGGGTGCCTGTTTGAGGGGTCCCTTAGGATCGCCCCTCTGCGTCTGCGCCTCCCCGGAGAGGCAGGAGGCTGGAGCCAGGGTGCACATGGGCACCCCTGCCTGTGCTCGGGAACCCGAGCATCCCTGCAGCGCCCTGCCTGCGCCTCACCGCTGTGTGGGAGCTGCCGTGCAGCGTAACACGAGGCCATATGCTCTCTGCTGTGTTGGCCCGTTTCTTCTGGGCCCCGTGGATTTTGCTGCTGGAATTCAGCCACGAAGCAGGAGGACCAGAAATGAGAGCAGCTGTCTGAGAGCGTGGACCCAGGGCAGGGGTGTCCTGGCCTCACCCCAGCTCTCGGGGCGCTGCTGCGTGCCCTAAGCACCTGTGGGCAGGGTACTGTAGCCGGGCAGGGCATGAGCAGGGGCTGCAGTCGCTCCAGCATTGTGCAATGCAGGCGGGCAGGGGTCGGGGTCAGGGTCAGGCACCGGAGCCCCTTGTGCTGACCGCAGCCCCTTTCTCTTTCCCAGCCTCGCTGTGAGCAAAACCCCAGATTCATAACAGATCGCTCATCGCCATCGCTGTTAGCAGGGCTGCTTTGCAGAGATAATGGGTTTTATTTAACACTGAATTGTTCACAAAACCCAAATTGAATGGTGGGTCAGATAAGAGGCATTAGCTGTTTAAGATGAGCTGATTGCCCAAATGGCAGGTGCTCCCTTGGTGCACAATAATGCATGTTAGCAAAGGATTAGAAACCCAATGTGCTGGTTACACCCTTAACATCTCTCCTCCTAAGCAGCAAAAAGGAGGCAGCTTTCAATCTTCCATTTAACGTGGGGGAGAGGAGTAGTGGAGTGGGGAGCAGAGCTGGGGTGCCCTGCCCTTGGGGAGCAGGGGCTGAGGGGACAGAGATGCCACATGTCTGGGGGGGTGCGATGTCCCACCTTCGCCCTGCAGCGAGCAGTGAGAGGTTATGCAGAGATGCTCTGCAGAGAGTTGGGAGATCAATTCTGATAACCCAAACTGATTGTCCACAATGAAAGAGGGCAGCGCCATGGGATCAGGGTGGTGCAGTGAGGTTCCTGCCTCCAGGCAATGCTTAAATATCCATCTCTTATACACACAGTTCAAATGAAACTCATTTGGTCCGAGCTGGGGAGCTGACCGAGGAGGCGGATGGGATCTTGTCACCACGGGGCACCGGCCAGCCTGTTGCCAGCAGTGGGTCGCAGCATTTGCGTGGCACTACGAAGCCCAGGCAGTAGGAGTTGCTCTGGAAATTCACGGTGCTCCGCTTCTCCATCCATCTGCTGCTCAAATCCTGCAGAGAGGTGGCTTTTCAAGTGAAGATTAATCTGAATTAATTTGGCTTTCTCTTCATGAGGCCAGAGAAAATGCCAAAGACTCTTCTCACGTATACAGCTACTTCTGGCAGGTTCGAGGTCTTGTTAGGAGACACGTTACTGTTTTCATGCTCTTCCAGCTTTGTAACAAAAGAGCTGATAGCAATTGTGCGTATATACATGTGTATTATTCCTAGCCTGTAATATTAATTTATATTGGATTCTATCACATTCTCTTATATCTTTCTAGTTCAACTTTTTTCTTCTACTTGGACATTATTCCTACGTTTTGATTCAAAAGTTGATAGAGACGGGGTGCAGGTCTCCTTCAGATGCTTGCATCTCTCCCAGGGATGCCTCTAGTGTTTTATTTGCAATTGCAAATAATTTTTTTTTAAATTTATTTGCAATTTACCTCTGAAACAGAGCTCTGAAACAGAGCTGAACAGAGAGGCAATGGTTGTGTTTTGGAGAGCCAACCTGTGCAGCAGAATTTATGGAGATATTCAATACTTTACGGACAGCACAGTAAATTTCTCTTTAATAGAACCCTAAATATTCACTGACAATATTTACATAAGCATTGTAACAGCTGCAAAGGAGTCATTAAGGACTACTTATGGAGATAATCCCGATTTTAAAATTCCTTTAATGTGCATTTCCAGAGAGATTACAGTCTATCTGGTCAATAAAAAGCACATGATCCTCCGCAGGGTTTGAGGGCAGACCGGGAAGGCAATTGAAAATAACTGGGCAAAACGTATCCAGATTAAGCTGTGTTTGTTTCTGGCTTCCGTTGGCTTAGTTTGCAGCCTAATGCCATTTCAAAGGAATATTGTGCGTGCTAATTAGCTACCGAGCCTAAGCAGTCAAAGGCACAACTGATAAAATCAATCAATGCCCCCAGTAAAAGGTTTTCCTCATCCAGTTCAGTCCGCTGGAGTTATTTGTGCTGGCAAAGAAACGTCGGGTTTCCCATCTTCCTTAACTAACGCAGCAAGGCATTTCCAAGTTGTTACGCTTGTACTACGTGAGCCAGGGACTGCTTGTGGTGAGTTATTGATCGTGAAGGTCTTTCTGGGGCCATTTTGTTATTGTTTATTCTGTTTCCAACTTTATAAACTTCCTCAGCATCTCCTAGCAAGGATGGGTTTTGCCTGTGTCAGACTTCCTATCACAGCACCGAGTTCTGCCAAAGCAGCATGCTCAGGACCTTTGGCTAGGCTGCAGGGGCTGCCATTTCTTCTCTATCTTGTGTATAAAGTTTAATCTCCCTTCAGAGCCTTGCTTGGGTCCCCTGTGCAAGCAGGCTTCTCCATGGCTGCTCCATGAAGAGCCTGGTTCCCATGTAAGAGGAGATGAATGAGACAGAATTGCCAAATGCCTTCTCACAAATTTGGCAATAGCATGGTATTTAACGCAAGTTAAACGAAATATAAAGATTCAAAGATCCTGACTTCTTCCCCTCTTTCAACATTTCAGTTGGCCGTGTGTGGAAAGACGCTAATTTGAGCTGGCAGCAATTCATGTTCACTTTTCGGGACAACAAGGCATCAGAGAATAGGCAGGAGCAGAGCTCGGCTGAAGAGTAGCTGAGAGGCACAGGGGGAGGGATGCATGGGGAGCTGCTCACAATGGATTCAAATGAAAAAAGGGAAAATGAGGCTGCTGGTGCCTACCTAACAGCGCTCCTGGGCTCGGAAATGCTTTCGCAGAGGTTTTCTTGAGGCGTTGCTTTTCATTTTCCTGGAGGGGCAGCAGAGCTGTAGGGAAGGGCAGGAGCGGGAGATGGGGAGGGGCAGGAGTCAGAGGCAGATGTCGGCGAGGGCAGCATTTTGTCCGCAGCCTGTTCGTTGTGCAGGTGGCTGAGCAAAGTGGAGAGCACGGGCTGCTTGCAGACCCCATGTGCAATCTGCTGGCAGTAGCAGCACGGACCTTTTTTCCCTTCCCTTACCCTTACAAAATGGGAAAATTTCACTTGGAATCATGAATAGATAATAAATATGGATCGTGTTGCTTTATGAGTTTCCTGCATGGAACAGCACTTTAAATTAAGCACTGTAAAGCACCGCTGAATGTAATGGGAGAACAATTTTGGGCTGAAGAGAAAGCATAATCACCTTTCCTTTTCCTTTCTGCCCTTTCCTTCCTTCCCCAGTCCCACTGAAGCCTGGACCCCTTCCCTATTCCTGCTGAGCTGGGAACCGCTGGCTCTGGGGGCTTGCCATGACAATCCCAGTTTCTCTAATTCCTTGACTCTCTGAGCCTGAGACTCCAGAATCCCATCCGTACGACAGATGAGCTCAGACTGCCGTAGGCTTTCCTGGTTGCCAGCCCGCGGTCCCTCGAGTGAGCGATGGCTTGCCGTGGAAGGTGGCGATGCACCAGCCTCACCGTTCCCACAGCACCAGCACGTTGCCCGTCAATTATTCATAGGTCGCAGCAAAGCCCAGCTTTGCCTTTCCATCGAAACCCTCATCCTGCAGGACTTGCACTTCTCCTGGTTATAAATATTTGATTGTGGCTGGGATTGCGGTACGCTGTAAGCTGCGGGGGCAGAGTCAGTAGTCACCCCCTGTTCCTGTGCAATGTTCCCCGTGGGGCTCGGTTGAGGCACTCGGGGCCAGAGCTCGTCCCCAGCTGCTCGCCTGAAGTGATTGCTTAGAGTTTTACACAGCAGCTTAGACCCAAATCTGCCCGGTGAGAGTGATTTCAATAACTCTGCCCTGCCTCCAAATCCGCAGAAGTTTACAGAAACAAACCTGTTCGGCGCTGGAGCTGATTTGAAACGGCTGCACTGAACAGCCCTGCTTCACTGAGCCAGCAATGTTTTGTTTGAAACCTCTCCAGCCCAATGAACTTCTGCCTCCCAGGCTGGGGTCTGGGCCTGGCAAGCTGCCTTGCAGCAGGGGACTCGCTTTGGAACGAGCCCAGATTCAGAAAAATATGTGGTTTCCTACCCAGACAAGCCTTGTTATCTTTCTGCTTCAGCCCATGCCCCAGCAAGCTCTGGTTCCCGCCAGCAATGCCCCGGCACTGCTCATCTGCATCTCTTTGGCCTTTGGAGGAAAGCTTTTGACTGGGAGGTTGCTCCCTTGAGCTGATCCTGGTGATGGGGGCAGAAACCATCTTTGGGCAGCACCGCGGAGATGCTGTGCGGGGCTGTGTGGTGCTGCGGATGCTGGGGAGGAGGATGCTGTGCACAGGGGGAGACCTGCAGGTGGACATCAGGATTCGGCTCCGTTCGTGGAGTCCAGGAGCAGCTCAGTTGTCATATCCTCTGCTGCACCAGTCCTGTGTACTCTGCTCCAAGAGGCTTACTGCAGGCAGAGGTGAGGGCAGCGGGGCATCTGGCAGCTTTTCCCATGGCCCGCTGCTGACACTTGCTCATTTTCAAGAGCCCGGCTTTCAAGCCCCTGAGTCTGCTTCCCTGGCATAAGCAAACTGCAAACAGCACTCCATAGAAACCGCATTTTTCCTGGGCTGTCAAATATTGTTTTGCCTGTACTCCTGGAGGAGACAAATGAAAAATTTCAAAGTAAACACTTGGGAATACGTGTAGGGGAGATGAACCGGGACCCTCAGGATACTCTCCCTTTCTGCCAAGACTGTACATGCTCCTTTTAATTTCAAGAGGTATTTATAGCTCCTTCCTTCCTTTCCAATTATCACCATGAGAAGGTGGTGGAAAGGAGGAGGAAAGCAGGAGGGAACTGTCTCTGAAGTCCATGGACGGGAGCTGGGTCTGCCTGGTGTTTCCTCCCTGCCTTGCCCACTGCGGTCCCACCTGCAAATGTCCAAGGCCGGACCGTGTGCCGCAGACCTGCTGGGGCTGGGGAAGGCATCCCCGTGCTGTGTGCTCCGGAGGGTCCCGAGAGGTGCCAGCTCGGGCGCTACCTTCTCCCCTTGCAAGAGAGAGGGAGCCAGGGGAGGGGGAAAAAACAAAAGCCAGAAAACAAGCTGCAATTTCAACTTGTAGTTTTATTTGGTATGTAATAGCTGAAGCAATAATTATATTTGTGGAGCCGAAAAGTGAAAGGAGATGAATGGTTTAATTTGAATCAATATTAATTTTATGCAATTTAACTTTTTATCACAGCAAATACAATTATCATACTTAGGATCCATCAAGAAAGAAAAAAGTCCTTTTAGCTCAGAAAAGGTTTAGCTAACCAGGCAGGGTGTTTGCGGGCTGAGAGAATTGGTTATTACTTCAATTTTGATCAGCTGCACACATCTGTTTTAAAGGAGCCAGTCCCTGCCAGAGCAGGCAGCAGCTCTGCCAGGACGGGCAGGCAGGGCTCGCCACTGGTATTGCTGCGGAAAGCAGGGCTCGGCAAAGCACCTGAGCGTGTGCTTCGCTGCCTCCTTTTCCCTGGCACTTTAGGCCACCATAATAAGGGAAATGTCTGAAAATAAGGAATTGGACCTCTAGCATTTGCTAAGAAATAAGAAGCAAGAATCCGTGCCGCTTGTCTTCTTTCTGAATAGACATCCAGGCAACAAGTCATTAAACTGCTGCGGGCTAAGCAGCAGCCTTGTTTGCATCTCTTACCTTCCTCTTCACCACGACACAGGAGCAGCCCGAAGCGCACACAATTTGCGATTGCCCTGGGGCTGCGCTGATACAGGGATACCCATCGCACACCTCACCGCAGCAGCGGGCGCACCGTCGATAATAAAAGGCTTTTGAATTGTGGCATCTCCTATCTGTGCTCAGTTTCAGAGCTGCATTCAAAGCTAAACCGCGTTCTCGTTGCGCAGGAGCGTGGTGGGAGAGGTGCCGAGTGGGATTCATCCCGCCCCTCTCCCGCGTGTGCGGTCTGTCGGAGCAGAGGTGGGGAGCTCGTTGCTGCATGGGGGCTCTGGCGCGGGGTCCAGGGCATGCGACCCACTGGGTTGGACCCGGCATCGTCGCTTTGAACCAGCATTGGCTGCCAGTGCGAGCAGGCAGGGCTGCAGGCAGGTGCAGGCAGGAGATGTCGATTGCATTTCTGGTTACACTCAAATGAACAATGTTTGTGAATCATGTAACTGGAACCAAACGAAACACTGTGGTTCCATTGTGAGTCTTCATGTCTTGCGATCACCTTTTAAAAATATCAAAAGGCTGCTTCGGACAAAAATGATCTTTTCCTTACAAGTCAAAGCTATGTGCTGCCTTTTTTTTTTTTTTTTTTTAGTTTAAAGACATGAGAAGGTCACCAAAACTGGCACATGCTTGGCTTCAGCAACGCCCCGGCACTGTGCTGGTCCCAGCATGGGTCCTCCGATGGGATGCGGGGGCCGGGGGGGGCCAGGCAACGCGTGCTTGGCGCATCCTTGGGGACCAGCCATCGCGATTCGGCATGGGAGCCCAATTCATAGGCACCCTCCTGCACGTCCCTGCATCTGTCCTGGGGAAACTTGGGTTTACAAGCCTGGAGTGTCGGCTGCGATGTGAAGTGTTGGCATCCTTTAAAACCGTCAGTGTAAACTGTTTTAAAGTGAGTCCTTGCAGGTGCCTGTTTTATCTTTTTCTAAAGTGTCTCTCCTCAAACCACGCACCAGTCAAGGGGCTGCGTTACTAATGCATAGGCATTAATTGGGAAATGCTGGTACCGTCTCGTATACACCAAGGACAGCTTCTTGAACAATCATTGCTGCAAAGTATTAAACACAGCATTTATCTTTCTGAAAATTGGTGGTACAGGCTTTGAACATTGATTTTTACCTTAGGGCTAACGTGTTACTTTGGGGAAATGGCTGCACAATAAAGGATGTTTTGATCTGTTTTGCTTTAACCTTTTTAAATACATCTCAAGCACAAATGCTGACTGCTCGTTCATTACCTGTTTTTGATCGCCTGCAACATTCAGAGGAAGAGGAGAGGGAGATCAGAAGGACGGAGTGGTTATTGCTGCCAACAGCAGCTCATGTCCGCAGGCTGCGGCACAGCGTGCCTCCCACTCGCTTCGAGCCCCCACCGCTCGGGACGCACACGCCACGAGGACGGGCGCCGGGCAGATGCTCAGCCTGCGACCGGAGGCCGGCGGGACCAGCTGCAGCACAGTGTGGCGTGTCGTCTGCGTACGCCTCTTTGTGCTGACTCGGGATTTATCTCCTCTAACTTCAGGTGGCCAGAAGCTTGGCGCATTGCTCGGCTCCCTTCAACATCCCCTGCAAAAGCAGAAGCGCCTGCAGGGACCCAGGGATGCTCGCTGTGGATTTTGGGTGAGCCAGGTACGAGCAGAGGTGTGTCCTCTAGCGTGCAGAGCGAGCAAGACATCGCTGCACCTCCTGCCTGGTGCTGTGACCGCATCCCAAATCCTCGTGCAGTGCAAAGCCCAGGGATGGGGGAAGTCCAGAGTACACAAAGTTGGGAGAAAAATCTCCCTTTGGTCTTTGCAGAGCTCTTGGACGGGCCCTCGCAGGTGGATCCGGAGCTTCTTGACTTGTTGACACAGAGATGCTCAGGCACTGACCTAGCCAAAGTTTTTCTGGCAGTAATAGCCGGACAGCCAGAGTAACTCCTCCTTTTTTGCACAGGCCTGGGGGAGGTCTGTCTCTGTTACTTCTTTCTGAGAACCAAAGAAAAACCCACCAGAGACAGATGTCCGAATTTTAAGGTCATTTTTTTCCCCTTTTATATGGTAATGTATTACTGAGGATTGCTTCTGCTCAGCTAAGTGCCTTAGGACAGAAGAGATGGTTTAGGGAATTCGCTGTGAGATACTATCTTTCATTTAAAGGGCAATAAATAAATATACTTTCCTCTTCAAAAAACATGGGGAAGCTATGCCATGAATCTTCCAGAAAGTTAGAAGACTTTTGAAGCATGCGGTTTTAGACATAATCAGTCATGTTATGCATTTAAAAAGCAAGCCAACTGGGAAACCAAACTGCAAAACTCTCTTTAATGTGCAAAAGTTTTGGAAAGTTTCATTTTTCACGGTGACTGATGCTTGAGCAGGCCCAGCCTCTTGCCGAGATCTGCATAAAGATCGCATTACAGTAAAATTTATGATTTCGAAACATGTCTTTCACATGCTCTACTAAATTCCTCCTGTTTTATGCCACCTTCTTATCAGCACCAGGCAGGTATTGTATAACACTGAGGCTCCGCAGCGTTAACAGACGACTGGACGAGCTCCCGCGCGCACGACTGCTGTGCGCTGCCACGCTGCGAGGGTTTGGTGCCGCGAGAATGACGTATGGCTGCATATGGCACAGTCCTCCGTCCTTAACCCCACAGCAAGGGGGGCTTCAGCTGCTGCCGACGGCATGGGAGTCCCCACCGAGCCACGCTACCCTCAAGGAGATGGGGCTGCAATGACACCTTGCAACACGCCGTCTCGCAGTGCAAGTTAACTCCCCATTGAAAGTGAAATGGTTACTTAACTTAAACAACACATCTTTACATTGCGTTGCTTTTCTTTCCTGTAAAGACTCAGGTGTAGAAACTATTAATGGTTTAAATTGCATCCAATCTCAAGAGCGGTGCTGGCTGCTGAGTAGCCTTTTGAACAGCAGCACGATTAGGGTGTTGCTCATCCCCCCCCCCGCCGTGCGCCGGTCCGAAAGTCAGGCAGGAGCCAGCCAGGAGGGGCAGGAGCTGGGAGCAGGCACGGAGTCGAGACCCCAGCCACTGACACGGAGCCGGTGCCACAATGGAGACGGCGTTACTCGCTCTGAACTCTACAGGCTCCGGCTGGAGCCGATTTTCACGGACGCTGTTTCCCTAGCAGGAGGTCACAACACTTTTACTGAAAGCAGAGGCAGCTCAGTATCCAGCTGCCCAGCGAGCTTTCCTTCCCTGCGTGCCAGGGCCAGGACCTGGGAGGAGCCTTACCCTCCGGCCCAGCCATCGCTAAATGACCGTATTCATCAGCAAACACAAAACAAGAGAGCAGAACCAACCAGGATCTTTTCAGGACAAAGCAAGTGGGTATAAAAGACCATTTGGAAATAAAACTTATTTGGGATTCATTGTTCCTTTGGAGCAAATCTCACTTTTAAGGTAGAAAAGCCTTTTGACTAAGTGCAAAAGCATGTACTGCATTCTCCTGGAAAGAAAAATGTGTGATTCGCATCACTTTTAGTGCGAAAACCTCCCAAACCTATACAGCAAGGCTACGACAGCTATTCTGCTTGCAGAGGCACCTCGGACAGCTGTGCCTCTCGTCTCACCCAGGGATGCGGCGTAGGGCGGCGGGTGCAGCATCTGCCCAAAGATTCCCAAAAATGCTACTGGGGGAGACCAAGCAATCCTGCTCAGCATCTCAGCAGGCTTCCTGAGACCAGGGATCAAATAAAGCACTTCCCTTCATCTCCTGTGTTCCTCCTCAGTCTAATCATTAATTAGAGCGTGCGTCTGCATTCCTGCCATGGCATTTTCACTTCAAATGTGGCAGAGGTCATGAATTCAAGAAGCAAGCAGCCTGGCATCCGTTTCCCATGAAACCTCACCAAAAGGAGGCAAAGCAGCAAAGTATTTCAAATATCTCCGTGAGCTTCCCACGACGCGTGCGGTCTGTCCTCGGCCACTGGTGTGCCTTTGTCCCAGCTCTGCCAATGTCCCGTTAGGAGGGTGCTGCTCGTGCCCCAGGGCTGGGGTAAGTTATTCCAGGTTTTTAAGAAGGAGGGGGGGAAAAAAAGAAAAGGTGGTTTAAGGATTTAAGCAGAGGCCTCTTGGTGATGGAGGGAGCTGCCTGGGATGGTGGCTTTGGCCGGGACATCCTTGGGGTGATGGATCTGGGTGCCCAGCGCTGCCCTTCTCTGCCCACCCGTCCTCAGCTGCGAGGCATGAGAGGGGAGGGAAAACCTGCTGAGGATGCGGAGCGGGGAGGTGGGTTCGACAATCTCTGCGCTGGCCACTGCCTCCCCTGAGAGCGTTCACACACCCGGCGATCCACTTCAGCGCCTCTTCAGCTGCTGCTCTTGAAACTGCAATTAAAGCAAAGGGAAAAGGTACAATGAACTTGATATACAGTAAACGCAATCCCGCATCTGCTCAAGCGGTTAACCAGCGCTTTTCCAGCAGCGTTCCCCAGGCTTCAATCCGCTGCCCGGGCTGCAAAAGCACAAGCGTGGCTGAAGGTTGCTCCTCGCTGGGACCGCAGCCGCCTGCTCCCCGGGCAGCCCGTACAGCCAACGCCTGGGGAATTCGGTTCAAAGCTCATCGACACTCAGGGAATCTTGAGCTGGGTTATAATGATGTTTGTCATCTGAAATAGTGATGAAATAAAACATGTTGTGTCAACAGCTATTGCTTTCTACTGCATTTGCTGTACGAAGGCAGCAGAGTGCACAAAAACTCTGAAAGTTAAGTGGAATAAGGTGAAATGGCCCGTTTCCTGGTGCTGGTATTTCCCAGCAAGTTTCCCTGATTTCAATAATGTAAAAACACTTCAGTGTATTTCTGACATTTTCACATCAAAACATAATTAGGTTTTTTCACTATTCAAATATTTAGAAGAAAGTTCTTAACCAATCCTTGCTACATTAATTATTCCTATTAATTATGTATACATTTATAAATAGCAATATAATTAATATTTAACAGTATTTTTATTAGAGAATTTCAAAAGTGCATTAAAAATCTGCATATCTGAAGCACTACCTTTTAAGGTGAAGGACAGTTTTCTTCTTCATCTTCTTCCTCGCTCTCTGTCTTATCAGCTTAAATGCTGTCCACACTTCTACCCAGGGAAGGTAGTTTTGGGGTTTTGTTTTTTAATCATCATTTGTAGTAGGATGGATAAATCGGGTGCTGCTAATTAGAGTTGATCACGTGCACGTGTTATTCCCGGGTGGGAAGCCGGCTGTGCCTCTGCCCCATCCCGTCCCTGGGGAGCGCTGCACCTGCGGCTATTGCAGGGTAATTAATCACCATGAAGCTGATTGATTTCCTCCCAGGAGGGCTCAGAGCAGCTCGGCGATGCCCTGCTGACCGACTGGAGGTGGCAGGCTTGCAGCAGAGCAGTAGCTTCCCTGGATGCAGCCACTGGGGTGTCTGTGAGGCTGAGATGCACATTTGGTCCCCGCTGGCGCGATGTTTCCTGAGCTTTGCTGGCACGAGGGGCTGCCCATGAGTCCTGCATGCTCCTCTCCTCTCTAAGGTGCCAGGAGGACCCTTAGCACCGTAAGCGGTGCCCACTGAGGCTGAGGTGCCGGGAAACCCCAGCAACTCCTCTGTGGGCTGTGCAATTCAAAGCCCAGCATGGAAAACAGGGGTGATGTCAAGAAGAGGGGTCTCAGTCCTACCAAAACCAGCAAGCAAATGCAGGCTGCCAGTGTTTGCCGAGACCTTGAACGGGCTGTTGATTTGCTGCAAGGGAAACAAAGACAACTCGGGATAGAGATAGAAAGACTGGGGTGAAAACCCCCAAAGGTTCAATCTGTGAACCAACTAACGAGCCTGACGCTGTGCTCCCTGTCCCAGGTGGAGGGGACCCTGCCGCCTCCAGGCAGGCGTTTCGCAGCTGGCTTTGTGCTCGGAGAAAGCAGAGCGAAGGCTCCTCTCCCAGCAGAGGGGATGGGGCAGGGGGGCAGCACCTTCCCCAGGGAGGCAGCATGCACTCGGCCACCCTGTTCCCGTCCCCGGGGCTCTGCTGTCGTCCCTGCACCAGCCACATTGCAAACGCAGCCTGAAATGGGAGCGCGGTTCCTTCTCCCTGTTTCTTCCATCGCCTAATGCAGGAGCAGGTGCCCGGTGGTGCCCGGTGCCCAGCGGTGCAGCCCGGCGGAGCCCTGCCAGCCAAGCGCCCGCTGCCAGCGACGCCGGGCTGCGGTGAAGCTGCTTAGGCAAATCACTCAGCTCCCAGGACGCAGAAAACGCCACAAATCCTCTGCGCTGCATCAGGTACGTGTATTTTCTCTATTAACATAACTCAATCCACCTGCCTGCGGTGCACACATTTTATTTTTATTTGCGATGCCTTTTACTTTCCCAGTGGCATCCCCTGTCACCCGAGTGCAGTATTTCTTGCCTCCGAACATCATCGTGAACGTTTCTCAGCAAGTGCATTCGCTCCGGCTCAGAGATAGGCCTGGTCTTGCTTGACTCATCACTTTCCCACTGTTTTCTGAAAAGAAATTCCAGGTTTTGTTGCTGATTTAGTGCAGAGTGTAACGTCCCAAGAGTAGCTGGCGTACTCAAATGGGGCGTAGCATCTACGTGGATCTCTAAATTGCAGTGTTTAACTCCCTGCGACAGCCAGTCCCGTCTGCGTGCTGCAGCTGCGCTCACCGCAGCAAGGGGGTCCCCAGCCAGGTAGTCTGGCAGGGTTAGCACCCCAAAGTGAGGTTTTGGTAAAATTGATGAAACTATTTTCTTAAGAGTATGCACCTCTATCAAAAGAGAAAATAATAATCATTTTTTCTTGTTCTACAGACTAGAACAAAAGAAGAAAAAACCTAGAATGAACGAATGGAAAATTTCAGTACAGCTTTAAATTGAGGAGAAGGAAATAGAGCCTATCTGTCCACATCCCTAACTGCTGTAGGGGCTGCGTTTCAAGCCTACGTTCCCCCAGCGGCGGTCCCCGGGAACGTTCCTTAGCGAGCGGGTTGCTGCGTTCCTGCCTTGCATCTTGAATTGTTTCCAGCCTTCCATCACCTTGAAAAAATCTGCATATGGTGATGACACTTGGGTCATCAAGATTAATAACGATAGACTTCTGCTGGTGTTTAGTCAGGGAAAAACACCTGGAGCTGCTCTTTTATGACTGATTAATTAGGGGGAAAAAAACACTGTGGTTCTAATTGGCATTTGAGTTCTTTCTGAGTTTTAACATTCATGCTATGCAAATATATCAATTCCTAACAATGTCTAACAAGATCATTTGAAAATGAGTCTCCCTGGGGGATTGCAATCACGGCTTTGGGAAAGGCCTAAGCCGGTTTGCCTTCCATGTACTTACAGAAATCAACAGAAAAGTTGGTATCTCCCGTTCGGCGGCTGCCGCGCATCCATCGGGCACTGCCTTGGGGCAGGGGCAGCCCCCGCCGGCCTCCCCCTCTGCTATCTCCTGCTCCTAAGCACTGGGAGAAGATGCTGTTCATCTAACACTTGTTTCAGCACCTAACTGTAAGAGCAAAGGTGGGCTCCTGGTCTTTTTTTTTTTTGTCTTCATGCTGCCCCTTTGCTTTGTCCCCGCTTGCTTCCCCGCAGCCTGCCAACAGGAGCCGGTGATGCTGCTCTTGCAGCCTGGGAAGAGGCTGGGCTGTGCCTCCGGCCCCTCTCCTCCCTGCCTGGCACCAGATGTTTCGGCAGAGGGAACAGAATCACCCATGATTAATTTATCCTCATGAAAAAAACATGTCTGAGTCCGACTAATAGCTGGTTTTAAGGGTGTTGTGTAACTTGGCTCTGGAAGGGAGACCACCAGTGCTGTCTCGGCGATATAAGGTGTTCCTGGAGGTCTTGTTTACACCGGAGTGATGAAACAAGTCCTCGATGTATTTTAATGTGCTAATTGGGGGTTATTACGGCCCTTTTTATTTACAATTATATTACAAATTTAATACTCCGTCTCATTTTACTCTGCACTAAGAGCTTTGAAAGGATGATAATTACCTCTCATGTAAACCTATACTTATATAGAAAAAATGACATGTGAAATGAAAGGCCTGAAGAAACGGCATAATCTGTGTTTGCTTTGCGTAGACATGCAGGATACGCGCCCGCTCCTCTCCTGGACTTATGCGATATTTACACTGGAGCAGCTCGTTAGCGCCGCAGACTCGCTGCCGCGTTCGGGCACCGAAGGCAGCGCGAGGGGACCCGCGAACCTGCCACCTCCCTGCTGTTTGCTTAATATTAAGGCAGCCCTCTGCATGTCAATGCTGGCTGGGAGGGGATAAATAATTCATCACCGGCACACGGAGCAGACGGATTTTGCCTCATTTTCCCGCCCCGTTGAAATCCTGTGTGCAAAGGGCATCACTGCCCACCCCAGAGTCTGTCGCAGCCTCTGGAGGAGAGCTTAGATGTCTGGAGAGTATTGCCTTCCTCTCTTATTACCCATGGGATTAGGGCTTCGAAGCTATCGGGTTTGGAGGGTTTGCTGGCGATGGCTTGCGCTGCTCCATGCTCAAGATTGCCTTTGCATCTGTTCGTCTCACTATACAGAGCGCGTCGTGCCGCAGCGTGAAAGATTAGCCATGGATTTAAAAAAAAAAAAAAAAAAAAAAGTACAAGGCTATAAAAGCAACAAGTTGGTGAGGAGCGAAGGAGGGTACCAAAGCACCTGGGTACGTTGCGACTCCCTCCCTCTGTAGTGCATCGTTTCCCTGGGCCTGCAGGAAAACTGCGTCAGCTCCCAGAGCTGGCGAGGGAACTCGTTGCTGCAGCTCTTCCCTCTCGCTGCCTTTTCTGTTCCTTTTCCCCTTTTTTTTATCTCCAAGGCCTCAGGGCGATAATTATTTTTTGACTGGAACAATAAGCCAAAGCTCTGCGACTGGCAGGGATAAGTTTGGGCTGTTATTTATTTTAAATGACTAAGCTGATTTGCTTAATGCTCATCTCTCAGCTGGGGATGTGGAAGGGGCAGCTCGGTTCGACCTCTCGCTTTGCCACCGTGGAGGAAAGGTAAATATTTCTTCGGGCAGAAAGTTTCTCCAAGCCTTGCGAGACACGGCAGCCGCTGCCTTCCAGCGCAGGGCGAACCTGCGGCCGGCTCGGATGCGCAAAGTCAATTTAATAGGGACTCTGGCCCCACCGCTGTCGCCGCTACCCTGGAGGTCCTTGTGAGAGGCCGGTACAGCATGAAAACCTCAAGGGACAGGGGTGATCCCAGCTGTGAGCTCGGGGCTCCTGATGGTGCCTTCATCTTCCCCTGGGAAGGATGACAGAGAAGCAGAAGGATGAGATGGGCTGTGCTGGGTCCTTTCCATCCCCAGTGCCAGGATGTGAGCAGCCGGCGGGGGAGTGAGGTCGGACCCCCAGCACCCAAAGCCCGTCTCTGTTCAGCAATGCCGCCAGCAAGGGCATGTCTTAGTTGCATCGAGAATGAAATTCTAGCTAAATTTAGATATTTTTTTTCCCTCTGTTTTTGAAGCTTGCCAGGAAACTTGCTAAGGAGGCTAATACGGAGGTTTAAGCCTTTTCAGAGCAAAGCCAGCTGACCCAGTTAAGTCACCTGTCCCCCGGCGTAACGGGATATCTGTAAACCCTTCGGCGCCGACGAGGAACCGCTGCAAATCCTCCCTGACAGTGCGCTGCGTTACACTGGGAGTGGAGGAGGGGGGTAACGAGGCAAAGCATCCTGCAAGCTCCATGCACGGCCGCATCCCTCCCTGCAAGGTTTATTTTGGTCCCGGGAAGGATTGAGATCGTCCTTTTGTCCTCAGGCTCGCCCAGAGCGCTGGGAAGGCCTTGCCTTATGGTGGACGCAGCTCGCAGCTCTGCTCTGCTGTCGCCCCGCTGCACGCTTGCCTCTTTTGTTTTTACTTTATTTTCCCAAAGCGTTCACAGATAAGCCGGTCTCTGCTTTACAACCCTGGAAGGCAACAGCTTTGCCGCACGGCTGGCTGCCGCAGCTCTGCGGGGCGTCCCGCGCTGGCACCCGGCTCCAGCGGACGCTTCAAGGGTGCTTCATAAAAAACAACCAGACTAATTCTAGCATTCGAGCGCGTCGCTGGGCTGCTCTTGGGGTGCCGCAGGGGAGCGGCCTCGCCTGGAAGGGCTGTACAGCCGCCACGGGCTCGCCGAGCATCCCTTTGGCACGCGTGCTGCCAGTGCTCTGCATCCCGCCGGCAGCCCGAGGAAGATGCTGACAAACCACGAGTGGATGGTTTTACACCTACGATTGGGCCAGGAAGCGTCTCCGGTGCGAGCAGCCACAATCCTCCCAAATCTTTGCATTGCAACAGATGTTACTTTATACGTTTTCTTTCCCTTAAGTCTGTGGTTATTACTGAGAGGCAGAGATGCCAGGTGGGACTCTTACCTACCAAAATCAGGACTCGTTCAGTGCTTTGATGACATCAGTTAGCTTCAGGGTGCAAGTGCCAAGATTTCTCCAATTATGGCAGGTAAATCTCTCAGTCTATAATAATATCTCATTTGAAGTGGTTCAAATTAGTTCAGTTTCTGTTATACAGAGACATACATCCATATGCACCTATATATGTGTCGTAGAAAACGACTTGCTACGCTGTGACTTTTGCCTATAAAGTCTGTGTTTACAGGTGCACTCATTTTTCTGAAAAAAATTACTTTTCTGCTGCCGTTCATGTGATGATCAAGGCCCCAGCGAGTCGCCAGCCCAGGGAGCTTTCTGCAAGAAGAGAAACACCCTCCCGCAGTGAGCTGAGACCTTCCAGGCAGCCACTGAGAACTTGTTTCCGGATCAATGGGGGAGGAAACCTACAGAATTGTAATTAAAAAAAAAAAAAAAAAAGCACCAAACCAGTCAATTTTCAAGACATGGAAGATGAATTTCAGACTGTCTGGAGAGTCTGTTCCTTTGAGGACTCTGTAACTAGATGAATAATAACACAGTTTTCAAGTACTTTTGCGAGGAGGGAGGTGCTCGGTGCTGCTCGCCGCGGTCCATGGTGGCTGAAGGGCATTGGGTGGTGGAGGGGCATCCAAGGCGATGCCTCTGCACTGGGCAAATTCCTCTTGAGCAGTTCAGTGCAAGCGGGAGAAGAAGGGAACTTCAGAGATCAGCTATACAGAGGGAATAATTCATGGGCGTTCTTGATCTGGAAAGCGCTTCATTTAAATCTAGTTGAGAACTGGGACCGTGGTCCCGCATCGCTGCCAGCGTTGGGCGCAGACCGAGGAGGAGCGGCCGTCCAGCAGGCAGGGCTGCCTGCACGGGGAGAAGCCTTGTTGTCCTTGGTGTAACCGTTCGGTGGATAAACAGCCATGTTTAATCTTCAGGGCTTTCGCTCAGACACCTTTCATCAGAACTGTATTAACTTCTTCTCTTTTTTTAATGAGAGAGTATTAAATCTGAGAGGATTTGCAGCAGAAGTGAGTTTCGTATCCCAATTTCCGCACCCAGGAAATCAACTGCTGAGTCCAATCGTTGTCAGAAACAGTTACCAAAAAAAAAAAAAAAGAAACTCAAAATCTGCACAGAAGAAGAAACACAGTGTCTTTGGTGTGAAGGGAAGAGGCGTATCTCCCTGGAGAATATGATAATTTATAATGAAACATTATCTACAGACCCATATGTTACATTTTCTATTTATGGCTAATTTGCTTAAGCATTTATAATGTGCACCCCAAGGGAGGACAATTTGTCTTTGGGCAGCTGGCTGGCCAGGGAGGGAAGAAACAACACGCTGTTTCATCTGAGCACGCCAGCAGCCAGGAAGCAAACAGCACCCGCTCAGAAGGGTTCTTGGAGCTACCTTTGGGGAGGCTGCTCCCGCTCAGAGACAACTCTCCCTGCAGCCTGTGCGGCTCTCGCCGAGGTAGCTGCGGCGCAGCCAGGATGCTCGCCATGGCGGAGGGACCCCGGGCCACGAGCTGGGGGGAAGCCGGCTGCCCTGACAGTCCTGCCACAGCCCCCGGGCTCGGGGCTGCCTCCAGCACACCTACGGGGCCACGGGCTCAAGAAGTTAAGCTCCCGTGCTTACAATTTCTGGTGTAAAAATAAATAAATAAATTAGGGGCCAGCTTCTCCCGAGGCGCGGGGTATCCCTGGCGTTTCCCACAAGCACCTCGTCCCTCCTGGCCAGACCTGCTGCGGGTGAGGCTGAGGAAAGGGCTCTGTCCCTCTGGTGCAATCAGGTTAAAGCCGGGAGCGGTGCTGAACGAGAAAGCCCCGCAGCAACCCAAAGAGCGTGTATGAAAATGATGAATGCTCCTCTCAGCCTTGCTACGAGGCTGAGGAGATCCTGGGATATAAACATGACAGTTTATACGCTGGGTATGACTGCTCTGTTCTTCCCGGATGATATTCAGCCACAAACATTTCAATCACATCCTCAGCGAGGGGTGGATAACCCAGATGACTCTCTGAATCACTCTCTGCATCACTAAAATATTTTCAGATCTGATCCTAGACGTCTCAACAAGATGTTCACAAATCAGCCCAGGAATACATCTCCCTGCCTCTGATGTTCAAATTTCGCCCTTGAGCTCTCGGAGCAAAAAAAAAAAAGAGAAGATTTTGAGATTTCCTCCTGCTATTTGACCCAGATGGCTCCTCGCGAGTGCATGGAGCTCGTTAGGGCACGCAGGCCCATCCGGAGCCGGGGTGTGCTGGCCCCCGTGCTCCTGGCAGCAATGGCCCCACTGCAGAAGATGATAACTTCATTTTGCTCAAGCAAGGCTTGGCTGCACAGCCACAAGCTGCTTGTGGGAATGATGTGAGGCGATGGCTGTTTTGCTGAAGTCAGAGTTACGGGTGCTCTGCACCTGCGGGGCTGCAGAGGCGATTCATTCCTAACCCTGTAATTCCTTCTGTGCGTGTGGCTGATCACACACTCCACCCTCCACACGAGGGTGGAGTAAGATGGTTAATTTATCGGCTATCAGTGATATCAGTAATAAGTTCAATCGTGCTTTTTTTTCAGGGAACAGAAGATTACGAATCTGGGTTTCTGCTTTGATGATCCTGCGTGTACATGCACCGTTAGCTGGAATGTAGATCCTTGGTGAAAGGAGCAGGTGTAGCGCTGGAGCTGTACGTAAGTGTGTGTGTCTAGCAGTAACGTGCACTTCATAAATGAAATAATGTGTCAGTCAGCTCCTGCTTTTCTCTGGCCAATTACATCCCCGTCCAGCTCATCAGCAGTGGAGGAGAAGCTCACCCTCCCCGAATACTCAGATGACAATTTTACAGATACTTCACACCCCTGCAACATCAATCCAGCTCTCAGCTTTGCCCAGGTTATCGATTAAAAGCATATTAACGATCAATAGCTGGTCTAATTGCAGGGCTGCTGTAATGGCCGCCTCTCGCGGCTCTCCGCTCTCACCACGGCTGCGATGCTCGGCAGCAGCGGCAGCAGCAGCAGCAGCGTGCCGTTCCCTCTCCCTCGCCCCCTGGAAGCTGTACAGCTGCCTGATGTGTGACCAGGGATCTAACATCTCCCCAATAAAATATCAGCCTTCCGGAGTTGATTTCAATAGAGGAAATCAAAGTGAACTATTAAAACTCATTACCATTTTTATCTCCAATGCTGCAGATTCTATTTGCTATAATTTCATTTGACTCTGAATGCACATTGTATTTGCATAGGCAAGAATACCCTCTCTTTCTCCCCCTTGTTTTTGTTCTAAGCAATACTCAGTCGTAACCATAAGCGAAGAACAGCAGCCACACGCATCCCTTTCACAGCCAGGCTCTGGAGAGAAAGGCGGGTTTGAAGTGCTGAAGCTCAGGGGCTGCAGAGTCTCTGGGAAGCCTGGATTGAGGAGAATGAAGTTCAATAACAGGCAAAGGTTTTAGCGTGTTTAAGTATTTTAAACCAGTCAGCAGGTGTACCCGTCGGTGCTCTTCCTCATCTTAGTGCCTGTTGTCTCTGAGCTGCGTAAAGACAATGGGAAAGATAGGCTCCGTTAGGCTGCTGCTGGGCTCTGGGAGCCCCCACGTTCCCCAGCCCTCACACCGCCAACCCAGACGTCTTCTCAAGCAGATGCCGGAATCGTTTCCTTTTGCCAAATGCAAAGTTTAGTGTCTGTTTTTACAGTAAACCCTGACGCTGTTTCTCCAGTCCCCTTCCAGTGCTTTTGCTTGGGTGTGCTCCTGCGCTCCCTCAGGGCCTTCATGGTTGCCTTGCTGAGATGCATGCGGCGCCAGCTGCCAACGGGGAGCCGGAGCCGGGAGCCGAGAAGCAGCCTCTTTCCCTCTGCGCCCCTTGAAAAGGACAGACTGGATCCCCTGTTGCACTCGGGCTGCTTCCTCAGCCTTTGGCACAGCCTGGGACATGGGTTGCTGGTGCTTAAGAGCAACATTAAGAAACTCAACACATCCCACCGGGGCTGTTGAGAGCAACCGCTGGGAACGAGATAGTTCAATTCCCTCCTCGGTAGAGGAATGCCAGCCGGCAGTGTGCTGGAAGGAGCCAGCTTGGCAGTTACCCCCACAGCGTGCTGCTGCACAGGGGTCCTGCTGGGGGACCCCGACACGGGCACGGCCAGGTGCCCTGCAGCGGCCGCCTGGGTCTCGCTTCCCCTCGCCCACCCGGACGGACTCATTTTCACGCCCGCCCCCTCCCTGGGAGGAGCCACACATTTTCCCTCACATCATGTGCAAACCACATTTCACTGCAGCCCACATGCTGGTTAAAGTTAGAAACAGATTAACGCGATGCCGGCACAGAGACGTCGCTCGGAGCAGCACGGAGCACCGCAGCTCTAGGGCCGTGCTGAGTGGTGAACTGCAGAGAGCCGGGGTGAGCTGGGGTGAGCCCCCCTGAGCCCCCGCGGCAGCCAGGGGCTGCCAGGCTGGGATGGGGCCGGCAGCAGGAGCATCCCACGGGATGCCAGAGTGCGAGGTTGCCCCCAGCCCAGGGGTTCCTGCGGCGGCAGCAGCACCAGCGCCACATTTCCCATGCTGCTAAAAATGGCCATTGAGTGGCAGATTAATACACACCCATAAAGGTGAAGAGCTCAGATCTTCCTCCAAGGCTGGGCTTTGATGTTTCACTCAAAAACACAAGGAGAAAGTGCCAGAAAGGGAGAGCCACACACCAGTATTTTTAGAGCCCAGCGTGTGGCTGTTACAGCTGCTGAAGCCGCGGTGCATTTGGGCTCATTACAAACAGTTTGCGCTTCTCAGATGGCAGCCTGGCTGCGCGGATGGAATGATCACGGCCACGGGAGAGGCTCCCCGTGGCTCCCACACCGTGCCCCGAGTACGAGCCCTTTCCTAAGCGCCACTCAAGCGGGCTGCCAGCGTTGTGGGCGCAGCGATGCTGTTGGCTTTGCCGGGGCTCGCAGCTTCCTCACCCACCAGCAGCTGCTTGATGAGAAAATGCTGATAGGAATCAAGATGCAAAAACGTGAATCGTGAGGCGAAACGTCGCCTCGGTAATTTGAACATGTCTGAGAAAGGAGGAGAAGGAGTGGAGACGGCCACCACTTTTACCTCTTCCCGCCTGGGTACAGAGCCGGAACTCCAGGATTGTTTCCCTCCTGAAATAAATGATGCCCAGTCCCACCAGCAGCTGCTTGATGAGAAAATGCTGATAGGAATCAAGATGCAAAAACGTGAATCGTGAGGCGAAACGTCGCCTCGGTAATTTGAACATGTCTGAGAAAGGAGGAGAAGGAGTGGAGACGGCCACCACTTTTACCTCTTCCCGCCTGGGTACAGAGCCGGAACGCCAGGATCGTTTCCCTCCTGAAATAAACGATGCCCAGTTGTGTTTGCACTGTGCACTCACCTGGTCGTTCATACCAGCAACAGAAGCGTGACAGCCGGGAGAAAAAGAGCAATGTTCCCCCATCCTCCAAGCCTCCCAGGTGCAGAGGCAGCTGAAGGCAGCGCTGGAGACCGGGCTGCGGGATGGCACGGTGGGGAAATGGAGAGCTGACACCGTGGCTCAGAGAGCAAAGGAAAGCCTCTCTGCCCTTTTCTGAAGATGCGGAGGGGTTTGAGAGCCCTCATGGGGTGAGGCCGGGGTGGCGTCTGGGTGGCGGGACAAACCCAGGCGACACCAGGAGAGGGACACGACTGCGGTGGGAGGTTGCATACTCCTTCCCATCCCCTGGTTTCCTTCTCCTCTACCCAACACCAGTACGTTGCCATGATGGTTTTCCTTATGAAAACAATGTATTTCATCGTTTGCCAAAAGAGAACAACAATATTGATTTACCCACAACAGCACATTGCATTTGCCATTAAATTTTTATGGAGCATAACGAGCTGTGTGGTGGGTGTGGTCATTCCTGAGCATTAATGTAATAGCTTCAGTAGATGTGAACATCGCTGGTAAGAGTGTTCATACAAATCAGCTGCTCCGTGATCGCCAGGTGCTGAAGGCTCCCTGGCTCCAGGAACCTTTTCTCCACTTCCCACCAAAAATCCGGTGGCTCCTCACCCACCCTCCGCTTCGCTGTCGTGCTTTATAGTCGGACTGAAAATGGGGAAGGATTCAGAGCAGCAAAAAGAGGCTTATTCTCAAGGCAGAGAAGATGCTTGGTGCAGCTTGCTCTCCGGCATGGTGAACATTTAGTCTCTGAAACGGTTTTCCACCTCCCAGCTATTTACGAGTTTCCCTGAGATGCGGTTCTGTCTGTCAATGCAGAAAAAATTCTTCTCTGCTACTGCACGTCGGGGCTTCATCTCACTGTAGTTAAGGCTCAGGATGCTGAGGGGTTGTTTTTTCAGCACTGGCTGCTCTGAGATTCTCTTTCCATGTGCCACAGATGTTAATTCCAGCTGTAGCCAGTCTGAGAATGCAGGGAAATAATTTACAGCTGGGAAAAGATGGTCTGGCTGAATGCAGGTAACTTCCAAAATCTTCCCTAAGATGTATTAGGCAGCTTTTCGTGATTCCTCTGTATAATTTGTCATTGTTATGCTGCTGTAAATTCTGCCTGGCAATAGGTGCAGCAGACGGTCCGTGGCGATTTATACTTTAATGCCTAGGCCATGCATAAATGTACCGTATGTAAAACCAGAGGTATAGGTGTACTCAGCCTCTTGCTGAAAACCAGGCTGGCTTTCTGGCCTGTGTCTCGCTCACTAGCTATATCCTGTCTGAAAAAATAAAGTCCTGGCATTTCTTAATTGGGCCACAATCCTCCTGTGTGCCACAGACCGCCGAAAGCCTTGGCCCTGTTAATTAGAGTTGCCCATTCCTCCCCGGCCGGGTGCTGGGAAGCTGAGCTGCAAAGACATTACCTGACAACTACCACAACGGCACACGGCAAAGTAATAAAAAATGTGTAGTGAAGTAATAAAATTTAAAAAAAGCAATCAAGCAATAAGCAAAGTAATTAGAAGTAAGGCATTGCACGTAGGACACCGAGCATAACGGGTCTTCTTCGTTTCACCAGGAGGCGCAGAGACGCACCGTAAGTTCAGTGGGATTATTGATGCGGGGGAAAATACCCTGTAGAAGACTTTTGTGCCATTTTCCTACAGGAGGCACTCCCTGTCTGGAGGGGGATTCCTGGTGTCACTGCTGCCTGCGACGTGGGACACGCGGTGCCTGGCATGTCTTCACAACTCTGCTCAGCCTGGTTTCCGCCAAAAATTAGACTGAAGAGTCAAACGGGGATTGATGGCTGTTCCTTAGGAAGGCGCCTGAACCCAGCCTGCTGCTCTCCATCCATGCTTCCATCCTTACTGTCAAGAAGGGCCATTTTCTTGTACTCAGCTTTCCAGTGGCCCTTATCATATAGGAAAAATCCTTCAAAAGCAAAGTCTGCTGTTGTCTGCAGAGGTGACATACACCAAAACACTGGGCACTGTCTGCTTGTTCCTTAACTGTGCAAAACCTCAGCACTTGGCCGAATTACTGCTAGACGTCGTGCTAGCACGTGCCAGGATTGCATGCAGGTGCCTCTGCTCTCCCCTGGGCAGGTACCTACAGGAGGAGATGCAGGCTTTCCCAAAATGCCATCCTTTCCGGTGAAATCCTATCCCCTCCCCAGGTTTTAGTACGGGAATCTAATCTTTTGCAATGAGCAGAGGTTCTTTTTTGACAGCCAAATTAATATTCATTATTCATCATGGAAGAAAATGCTGAGCTGTTTATCATTGCTTCGTTAGATTTAGCCAAATACCAGCTAAACATAATTACTTGCATAAACTGCTATGGCAAGGCTTAAAATTTGTAGTCAAAAAAGAAAATCTAAGGAAGGACAATGGAAATCTGACTCGTGGGTCTGAGCTCACCACTGGTTTCCGAGCTGTAGTGCTGCTGGCGGGGGGGGCACCGCCACGCTGGGCACCAGGAGGCAGCCGAAAACAGGCATGTGCTTTAGGAAGTATCTCCCCGGTCTTTGTCATCTCCTTTTCTGTTTGTTTATAACCAGCAAGAAAACAGACAAGCTAACTAGCAGCCAGCGTTCCTCTCTGACCGTGCTGCAGTTCCAGCAAGGGATGCGCTGGCCTGAGAAGCAGCTCCAGACCCAGCGGGAGGCACCGGCAAGGCCGGGTGACTCTACTGATAACCGCGTTCTCCCTGTCCCTCCCAGCGCTGCCGGTGCCACACGCCTGGCGTGGGAAAACCTGTAACATCCCCAGACTAGAGCTCGGCCCTTCACAGCTGTCCCCAGAAAAGAAGCAGGGGGAGAAAATGTCCTTGTTTGCCCTCTTTAGCTACCGCTTTATTTTGTCCTGGTTTATCACAGGAGGATCGCGGGGAGGCTGGACCTCCCTCCAGCCCCCCAGGTACAGGCCAGAGCGGGGCCAGCAGCCCCCCCCCAGGTGCCCCTGTTGGGTTTTGTGGGTGGGGAAATGCAACCCGTTCCCGCTTCCTACACACTTAACTAAACTAATCAAGCCTTCGCCCTCCCCCTCTGCCTCCCTCCCAATAAAAGCAGTGGTACGGGGCTGTTTGAGCCCCAGCTGTGGTGTTCTGCTGAAGCCCTGCTCCATCCCAGCCTGCCCGATGGAACCCACCCAGGGATGCTGTGGGCTGCTCTCCAGCGTGCGTGGAAGGCAGGTCACCTCTCCTCCTCCCCCGGGTCCTGACCAATATTAAATACCTCTGACAGGCAGCCGAAGAGGAAGCAAAGGCTCTTCTCTGCCTTTCAGATCCACTTGCTAATTACAAAGTGCGTTCATTTTAGCACCCTGCTATCCCATAATTGATGTTGGATACCTCTCACAATGAGCCTGATTTAAATGTATACATGTTTCTCCTTCTCCTGAAACCCTGCTGGCTGTGAGACACCTAATTAACAGCAAAGCTTTCAAAGTCTCCCTAACAAATGCATCCCTGTGTTTCTTAGCACAAGGAGTCTCATTAGTGAAGCTGTGCTTTGTGATTATTTATACCCCTTCTATAATTAAAAATTCTAAAAGCTAATTACAATTATCCATCAGTTTTTCAACATACCGGGACTAAAGATCTTCACCCTTTTTTACCATTGTTTTTCTTTTTTTAACCGACATCCCCTCGTCCTTCAGGCACGGGCATGCACAAATCCCTCCCAGGCTACACCTCTCCCTGCAGCCTCCTCTTTGGCAGCAGCTCTCCTTCCCGTCGCACTTCATAGCCGCTGGTTATTTGCTTTTATTATGCGCTTTGCTCCATTGTTGCCAGCAATGGTGTTTGCTTTGGTAGCTGAAAGTGGAAGCAAGCGACAGCGATTGCTCCTGGCTCCCGAGAGCCGAGGGAGCGTGCAAGGTGCTCACGCGTGCGTGCAAGGTGCTCGCGCGCGCGTCGGGCCCACTGCAGCCCTGGTGAAGCAACACTGCGGTGCCGAGGAATCGCAGACGGCAGCGATTAAGGATCCCCTCCCAGGACCAGTTGCCCACGTGGCACTTTCTCTTCAGGTCTAGGCCAGTTATTCCCATTGCCGTGGCAACCCACAAGTTGGGCTGGGTGCTGCATCCCCCATCCCCACCCAGCCACCCCTGGGTGCATCGCCCACGCGCCCCCTGCCCCCCCTTGTGTCATGACCCCCCGTAGCACCTTTCAGGGTTTCAGAGCAGGACTGAAAAGGGACTGTGAAAAACGACTTTCAAATAGAGCATGTTCACTGCACGGGCTACGCCTGGGAAGTCATAATCTTAATATGAACATCTTTAAATATCCTTACTAATGGGCTCATTCTTTAATTTCCTGAAGCAATGACAGTTTCAACAGACCCTATATCACAGCTAAGATGGGATCTGTCACTGAATGGCTGAATTACATTTCATCCTTTATTTTTATCTGCTCTGCTGACTTATTTATTACATTTAGAGTCTCGGCTGGCTTTCGGCTGGCCTGTACTTTGCTGCTGCTCATAGAGGAAAAAGCAATAGTTTATAAAGCCATTTTCACAGCGTCCCCATAATTTTAGGCCATGTCTGAGGCTTCATTTTGAATGAAACTCTGTAGATAAACTGTTATTCATGGTGATGCCTGTGAAGTCCTTGGCAGCCCCCAGAGAACGCTGCCTGCTTATAAAGGGCTTTCCCTCAGATTTATTTTTGAAGAACAAAGGGCAATTTTCCCATCTTCGCAGCAGCAGCCCACGTGGCAGATGCCGCTCAGGGTGTTATCCTGCAGCATTTGTTTTATTGAAAACGTAATAAAATCCCGGGCTGCTTGCGGCTGGAGAGTGAGCCCTGGGAATTGCTTCCCATGCAAGAGCTGGTGGGTTTGCAGTAGGCGGCTGCTCTGTGGGTCGGCACCAGCCCCGGTTCCAGCCCAGCTGCTGGGCAGCGCCTGGGCGGGCAGGGCGGTGGGAAAGCCCCCGCGAGTTTCCCTGCCGGGCATCCCCGGGTGGTCCTGCCCCACTGCCAGCTCTGCCGCACGGCAGCTGGCCGGTTCGCCCCGGCACGAGGGCGAGAAGGTGACTTCCCACTCGACTTGTCCCCTGCCTCGCTCCTCCGAGAGCCTCGCTCCCAGCAGTTCAGCCTGAAGCGAATCCAAGCCAGGCTATAAGCATCTGGACATTATGAATGCGAGTGTTATTGAGCCAACAGAGCATTTGGTCGTGTTGTCCTGGATGTGTTCCCGTGCTCCCTGCTCTGCTCATGTGTTGGCTCTGGGGTCGTGCGTGCCCCCGGGAGCGGTGAGCATCTCCCAGCCTGGGCACTGCCGGCACCGCTCAGCTGCTCTGCAGCAACGGGACGGCTGAGCGCCATCTGCGAGCCTCGCCGGCCTCTCCTGCTTGCCGAGTGGTTCAGGGCAGCTCACAGCAGGGCACAGAGACGAGCTGCCGGCAAATGTTGGTGACCTCCAGCCAGCCGCAGTTTTGGGGACAGGGAATTTTCCAGGCAGAAGAGGAGAGCAGAAAGGAGCCAGGGGAGCGGAGGCAAAGCACACGAGCAGCTCCGAGAGCTTCTCCAGAGACCCGGCAAGTGCCAAAGTTAATACATTTAATATATTTGGTACGTGCTATGCCAGCCATTAGAAATGCGCTTGTTCTGTCATTGCTCTGAGGCAATCACAGTGAAGCATTTGTCCTCTGAGTGCATGGGGAAAAATTAGAGTGCCCTGAGTTGAATTGGTCAGCCAAAAATAATGTACAGCTTTATCCTTGGAAGGAAATTGGGCATTGATTGGAGGACAGAAGTTCAGCACAATACTTAAAGCAATGTCACATTTCCATACGTTAGGGAAGCGTGCGCGGTAGGCGTAATTCAGGGCGTAAATCACCGGTTCCCGGCCACACTCCTTCGTGTGCCTTCACCCGTGGTCGGAGGAGAGCGGCTCTTGCCAGGTGCCATGTCCCAGTCCCCCGCTCATATTCAGGGCGTAAATCACCGGTTCCCGGCCGCACTCCTTCGTGTGCCTTCACCCGCGGTCGGAGGAGAGCGGCTCTCGCCAGGTGCCATGTCCCAGTCCCTTGCTCAGGGCATCGCCCAGGCACGGCGCTGTCCCGTGGGAGCAGCCATGACCCTGCCACAGAGGTCGCTGCAAGGATTGACGATTTAGCACCGCCGTAAAACCCTGAGTGGGGAAATGATGGGAAAGCTAATACCGTCATTACCACATACTGATTTATCAGTCGTGGTGGGAGGCGATGGAGCAAATCAGCTTTGGCGTAAATGCAGGCAGCTGCCAGCCTGGACCCAGCCTGACCCACTGATCCGTTGCCTGCCCTCCGCTGCTGCTGTACAGCTCAGAGATGGGTAGGGTGGGATGAGACAGATAAGGGGAACTGCTTCAGTTTTTAGGTGTATGGGTTTTGCATCAACAGCGTATTTCCAAGCCTTTTCATATTATTAAAAACCTCCTTAGCAAGTGTTTATACTCCTCCAGTTCCTATGCCAATGGATATTAAGAGGGGGAATAAAGGCAACTTCTGGCTTAGGTAATTATGAGATTGCTTCTATTGCTGCTGACACAACGGTGGGAGTATCTGAGCTTGATTTCTTCCCGGAGAAAGGCTGAGCAAAGACCCAGAAGAGAGCCTTTGCTAAAGCATCCTGCTAGCACGAGGCACCAGGCAGCTGCGCGTGCTGCCTGCGCGTGCTGCCTGCGCAGGCTCGTGGCTGCCCAACAGGTCCCGGCATGCTGCAAGCAGCAAACCAGGAGCATCCATTCTCCGCTCCGGGGAGCGTTTCCAGCCTCGTCGCGGGATGTAGGAAGGATGACCTGTTGCCACCCGTGAATAAAAAGCCTATAGAAAAATTCAGCCTGCGGATTTCCCTGGGAGCTTGTCTGAGGTGACAGCTCCTACAGCCCTTAGCAGGCCTGCGGAGGTAATTGCATTAGTTCCCATACATCAATCTGAAGAAGTGGAAGTTCAGATTGGACTGGTGCTCGCAAGAGGAAATTCACAGTTGGCTGAGCAGCAGCTAGATCTGTTACTGCACGGTAGTAAAGCCGCTTTGGGAGCCTTCGGGATACGTTCCCACAGCAGCAGTACAAGCGAACTGATGTGCATCAGGGCGAGAACATACTCACTGTGGCCTTCCTCTGTCTCGCCTCACCACAGCTAAAACCTGGAATAGCCACAAAGCAGCGAGTGACCTGGAAAAAATGCCGAGGTGTCCAACTCCTGCTCTCTGGTGGACAGTCCCTTAACGGCGTATTAGCTCCGACTGCCGGGCTGGTGCTGCCACCGGTGCGGGCTGGTGAACCCTGGGTGACCGGCGCAGCAATGCCCAGGCTGGGATGCTCCTTCGGGAAGCGGCGGCAGCAGGGGGAGAAGCTGCCCGGCCCCTTTGGCCGGAGGCGCTTTCCCCATCGCAGCCCGTCCAAACCATGAGAAATTTCTCTCAGCTCTATGAATATTTAAAGTAACTTGCAGGATCTCAAGAGCTCCCTATCTGCTCTTCTTAGGGACGGTAATGATCTCTGAATATCAAATTAGGAATAATTATAATCCATTCATCCCTTTAATAATGAGTCAAATTATTCCAGTACTCATTGGCAGAAGTTGTCTGAAAGTTTTAGATCCTGCATGAGCCGAAGCAAATTCCCTGCCGGCTGAGTTAGGACCTTTTCTCTTTGCAGCGGCTCATGGTCCTCCAGCGCCCGGGGTGGTCCGGCTGGGCGGTGTGTGTACCTGCCTGGGAGCGGCCCCCGGCTCTCCAGCTCCTGCCCTTTGCTTCGGGTGCTCCCCGTCAGCCCGCAGAGCTTCCGCGCAGGGTGCTCGCCGGTGCTGCGGCACGTGCTCCGGCTCTGCCCTGCCGGCAGGCGATTTCCAATTCCTCTCCCTGCACGGGAAAAGGCGTTGAGAAGTCTCCTGGTTTTCATGTAATTGATTTTGCTGTGGTTTTAATTAGCAAAAGGGGGATCAAGCTCCAACTCTCAGGTAACAAGGGCATTGTCTGTAGTTTGTTTATGTTTTTCCATTTAAAGTGCATTGGTTTTTATCTCATTGCATTTTTCCCCTTCAGATAACTCACTCGTAATTACCTGCTCTCATACAGATAGGATGCTTCCATTTTATCAGCTTGGTTTTTAAAAGGCTGCTAATAGTATAAATGCCGGAGAGACTCTGCACCGAGTGGCACAAGTCATGGTCCGCTCCTGCGCTTGCTGTCGGTGAGCTCCTCCATCTGACGGGGCATCGTCAGGGTCCCAGTTCATGGGCATGAACCGTCCGAGAGCCGTGGCTATGAAGCAATCTGGAAAGGCGGAGTGCTTTTATTTCAGGGCAAACTTTCCAATTCCAGCATTAACTTGAGGAATTCCCAGGCACGTCCGAGGACAGAAAGCCAAGTGCTCCATTCCCAAAGCTAGTATATAGATGGACAACAAGAGAAAAAAGGAGATTATGACTAAACATTACAGTAGCCTGAAGAGCACAGCAGTATTTTAAGCTACCGCCTGCTATCTTTGGACTGTGACTCTCTGATGAGTAGCAAAATATTTGCTTTTTTTCCCTTTATGGGTCTGTCATTTCACTGGCAGAACCTTGTCCTATTGACCCGAAGAACCTCAATTTCAAAGCTATTAAAACCTAATTTTCTATACCAGGCTCCTGAGACAGGCACTAACTTTCATAGAATAATTCATTTCTTCCCTCGGAAAAAAAAAAGAAAAAAAGAAAAAAGAGAGAAGAGAAAGACGTTAGAGTGCCTATTCAAAGGGAAGCCCGGGACAGAGCCGTGCAGCCAGGCAGCAGCTGCCTGCGTGTTTGCTGCTGATATTTCCCTCCGCAGTGTCCTTCCAGAAGAGGAGCAGAAATGCTCCTCAGATAAATGCCCATTTAGTAGCCACGGAGCATCAGCTGTATTTATGGAAGACAACTGCCATTTACTGATAAAACACAAAGCCCGTGCTGCCGCGCTCCGTCCTGCCCTGCCTGCGGGCAGAGCTGGGGAGCCAAGGTCGGCGGTGCTGCCTGCAGCCGGGCGGGCAGGGGCCGTCAGGTCGACTTATCTCCTCTCTTCTCATGGGACAACGTAAGCTTCCAGCCTCCCCTCCTCCTCCTCCTCCTCCTCCTCCTCCGGAGTTTGAGACCTTTGGGTTTGCTTTATCCCAGGAGCCCGGTGCTGGTCTGTGACCAAGCCCGAAGCCTTGCACGGCCACCATGCTGCGCTGATGTGATAGCCACTTAGCGCCCAATATTCCTGCAAGGCTAATGGGGTTCCAGGGAGGTGTTGTCAAGAGTTTGTAGCTGCTGGGTGAGTCAATCCCACATCGCTGCCGCTTTCTTTGCCAAAATATAAACGTAATGGAAGAGAAAGGCGTGACAGAATAACGCCTGAACTGCATTTCACCACCTGGAGGAAGGTTTGGCAAAGAGCAAAGCCACGATCCCAACGGGGGATGCGTTTTCTCAATCCATCACGAAAGAGCAGATTTTGAAGGCTGACGCCAACTTTGCTGCCAGGACCACGCTCACTGATTTCATTACTGATCAAAGCACACGAGGAGGATGGGGACGGTCTCAGCGAAGGAAAACATGCCATTTTCTGGGGCTGGCATCTCCTTCTGGTTACTGGGTACCTGGTGATTGAGCAAATATCCCAAGGCTGCCTTCTGTAAGAGGAACAAAGGGAGCATTTGGCGAGGGGATGAGTACGAGGGGGACCCAGGGGGGATGGGGAGAGCTGGGAGTTGTGTCTTGGCAGCAAACTGAGCAGAATAAGTTGGGAACTTGGGGACTCCCCCCTCGGGTATTGGGAAAGCAGTGGGACAATGGTGTTGTGTTGCTGGGCTGTGCTGTAGTGGGGCTGCAGAGATGCCCCGGCTCTCCCCTCCTGCTGCAAACCCCTCACGGTGCTCGCTCGGGTGCCAGCAAACTCTGCAGCTGGCGGTGCTCTGCCAAGCCACCATTTAATATTCTCAGTCGTGCTAACGCTTTGTTGGATAAGTGCTTTTTAAACCCTACAGATAGATAGAGTATCTGGAGTGGCATTTTAAAAGAGAAAATTGAGACAAGATTCATTACAGGCACCAGTAAATGTCAAACATTTTATCAACTGTGTAAAGTGCCGTGTTAAGCTGTCTTTTCCCCCCAAAGCTTGATTAAAACTATAAATGCCTTTTTAATATTAATATTATTCTCTTCTCCGTGCTGCTTGTTTGGTTATTTGCAACAGCGAGAAAGGGCTGGTGGTTAGCGGAGGAGGCAGTGTGGGTGGGGGTGCAGGCAGCGGGAGCCCCGCAGCTTTGCTCAGCCCCACCAGCGCGGGTCCCTGGCTCGGGGGCGGCGCGGGTCCCTGGCGCGGGGCTGCCCCCGGGGAGGGCAGCAGCCGCCCACCCACCGCCCTGTCCCAGGCTGAGCCCTCCCACTGCGGGACCCCTGTCCTGGGACAACCTTTCAGACTGGGTCCCGCTCTGAAATTCTCCTGCACCCGTTTCTCTTGTACAAGGAGAGTTGTCTATAACAGGTCCTTCTCGCTAAGCTGTGTTTAATTAAAAGCTGGCTCTTTGTTGCATGTGCTAATTAGCACTCTTTGCTTGGAGGCTCAGACTCAATCAATATCTAAATTCATGGTCTAAATCTAGTGCAATAATAAATAGCTGCGCAGGATGTTTCACAAGGATCCCAACGCTGTTGTTGCTGTCGTCTGCAGTGTGAATTCAACACCAGCAGCACTGAGCGGGTCTGCCAGAGCCAGCCCACGGGGCCAGGAAGAGCTCACACGTTTCCCCAAAGACTCCCTGAATTTGCAGGAAACGTGCACTTTAATATAGTTTTCCTCCAGAAATTGCCTGTGTTTCCAGATAAGAAGGTAGCATGCCTTGGGAAGAACCATCTGGGCGTACCTTGCTTGCAGGGCACTTGTTTCTCCCCTAAACCACCTGTAGCAGGGTTTGGTACCCCTCTGCGGGTGCAGCCTGAACCCCTCTGCAGCCCCTGAGCCCCCACAGGGACCATGAGTCCCTACAGCATCCTTCCTGCCTCCGCCACAGAGCAGAGGAAGCCAAACTGCATTTCTTTCACCGAGATGATCAGAACCAGCTTTTCAAACAAATTATTCATTATAAAAGTTACTTCTGTTACAGATACATCTGACCTTCTTAAAGGGTGCGGTTTCTGATAGCGGAATGAACTCATGAAAAATACATGACCTGGAGTGTCTCTAGAATATTTATTTATCCAGCAAGTCTCGCTCAGGGCTTTACAGCGCTGCTGAGGGTGCGCTGTGCTGTCGGGCACTGGCACCAGCGACCGCCACCTCCGGAGCCGCCGGCTCTCACCCTGCCAGAGCTGGGTCTTGGGTTTTGGGACTGGCCAGCATTCCCATGTGCTGCCTGCAGGCATGTCGCTGAGGCTCTCTGAGTTGCATCTTGGCCACCGGATAAACCAGGGCATGCAAAGACTGTCCTGAATAGCCAGCGTCGGGTATACTCACAAGGTTTTGGGGGCAGGCGTGAAGCCTTGCTGGGAGGCAGCAGCTTCTGCCCTGCTGGGTTTGCCTAGACTCTGGGGGACCACAGTTCCTCCTGCTGCTGGACGAGGCTGAGCCTGTGTTTTTCCTGTGTTTTTCTGATATTTTCCCTGTGAGTCGCTTTCGGCCGGTCTGGCAGCTTCAGCCTGGCTTCCTTTCCCTAATTGCGTGAATAATAGCGCCGTGCTGTCGGATGGACGTGCTGACACAATGAGTTGTGCTGGGCTGTGGCATAGCAACGAGTCTAGCAATTAATTTCGTAGCGAGTGATAGGTAAAATAAATGACGGTAAACGAATTAACTCTGTTTGAGGATTAAGGCTGCCTGTGCACAAATGGAAATGCTCGTGCTGGCCAGCGTTTTCCACTGGCACCGGCCTCGGTGAGGCAGGCGGGAGGGCGGTGCAGGCACCGGCAGCCCGTGTGGGGGGGCGGCCCGCCCGGTCCAACGGAGGGG
>NW_008794753.1:821235-846806 GCF_000699145.1 Aptenodytes forsteri | reverse complement strand
GTGAGGCAGGCGGGGGGGCGGTGCAGGCACCGGCAGCCTGCGTGGGAGCCGTGCCCCAGCTGCCCACGGCAGGGCGAGAGCCGGCAGGAGCCATGCTGAGCCCCAAGCATGGGTCCCATCACCTCATTGCAAAATTGTAAATGAATTTTAAATTTACACTGCTGTGCTAAAACTACAAAACGATCGTTAAAGATCAACACTTTACCAAAATGATACTGTTAACTGGTAGAGATATTAACTGATGTTTCCTATCTGTCACCTCGCACGGATGCTTAGCCTTGGCTATATAAATGCCATTTAGCAGAGTCACTTAAAAAGACATGGAAATCAAGAGGAAAAAGGGATGCAGAGAGAAGCCCAGTGAGCACTGGGGGGAGACAGGAGGTTGCTCGGTTGTGATAAAACAGGCATTTAATGATGCTGGGCAAGACTGATGCGTGCTCCGTGGGCAGGGCATGGTTCAGTCCCGGCGACTTTGCCTTCAAGTGCTCGCACTTTATAAATGAGGTAGTTGGTAACTACTTTGTTGTCACTTAACAGCCTCGATGGGTTTGGGGCGCGGTGGTTTCCTGCCCTGGCGCTGGGTGGGAGCAGGCACATCTCCCTTCGCACCCGAGGGACGTCCTCAAGGCAGAGACACGGGATGGAAAACACTTTTTGGGGATAACTTCACCTCTGCATCAGCACTGATACTAACCCGCGCGTTAAACTGGAATATCAGACTCTTAAATCCCATACCGAGAGCACCACTGAAGTGGATTACAGCCAGACATTTAACTACCGTAGCAAGGTTTTTATTTATTTTTTAGGTATGGGCTGGGAGCGGGAGGTTCACGCGAGCACAGAGAAAATGGATGGTTGGCAACTCCCATCTGTGCAGTCCTACAAATCACCCGTGATTCACAGTTATATAAGGCTTCTTATATAGTAAACAATCTTGTTAATAAAAGCAGAAGTACAAGGTCCAATGTAATCCAGCGAGTGTGACTAACTGGATTTATAGGCTCACTCTCAGTGCTCGGTGCAGAAGCAGAAAGATTCCTCAGATCTTACAGGAACTAATTTTTGCAAAGATCCTCAGCAGTGATTGTTCGCCCCGGAGAAGGGACAATGGCATGGAAATAGGTTAGCGTGGGTTTGTCGGGTTTTTTTATTTGCTTTCCCAGAATGACAATTTGAACAGCCCACCCGGGTACTACCCACTCTCCACGGACGTGGGCTTTGCATCTGCAGAGGCGGGTCCGGAGCCCTGCTCCCATCTCCCTCTGTGAAGCCACGCCAGGGAAATCCCAGACCCAGCCGGCAGAGCCCAGCTCATGCGGGGGCATTTGCGGACCACCACCATTCCCTTCCCCCCTCCTTCGGCCCTTCCTCTTGGACCCTCAGGCCATTTTGGACAGCAGTAGGTTTGCTCCAGTGGCGATGCTTCCCACCCCACGCTGGTCTTGCTGCTGCCGATGATTCCCAGGCTTGGCTCCATCACTGATGGACCCCCCACAGCATGATAAGCCTCGGTGTTTTCTTGCTGACTCAGTGTCAGGACAGAAAGCTCTTTTTCCTTTGAATAAAGCAGTGATTTTGGGGTGGCCGTCACCTCCCAGGGTGCTTTCGCAGAGATGAATGTGTTCCCATGATCCGTAGTGCTTCACATCTTCCCTGTAGCCAGAGCTTTTCCAGCTTTCCATCGCCGGGTCTGGGTTGTGATGGGTCCTCACATTCCCTTGATGGTTTTGTTCATGCCGTTTGTCGCCCCTGGAAAGGGAACAGTGAGATTTGGTGCGCGGTCTGGAGAGAGGAGTGGGCTTTGGGGAGGGCTGTTGAGAAGGAGGCTTTGAGAACAGCGAGTATTTATAGAATATTACAGCAATGGCATTTGCAGATAATTTTGGATATTAAGGGAAAATAGCAGCACTTGCTCTCCCAGCTACACAAGGTATTTGTGCTGACAGCCTTCCCTGTCCCCTCCCGATCCAGTGAAGGCACCATTCCCATCACTCGCTCGTAAAACCTCTCATGACTTTTTGTTATTCTCAGAGACAGCAAGTGGGAGAGTTTTATCCTTCCAGGGGCACCACCAGCCTCAGTGCTGCCTTCAGCGTTCCCGAACTGGGAGCCCCGTTCGGCGCCTGCCCTGGGCGCTGGCGCAGCCCCTGCCGTGGGGGTCTTGGTGGTGAGCCCCCAGCTCTGCCCTCGGCCCTGCCGCCCTCCCTCCCACACCCCCTTGCTCAGGCTGTGCAGCTCTTCAGAGGAGTGGAGAGTAAGTGGAAACAATCAAATTAATTTAAGCACCTGCCAGACCTCTGCCTTCACTCAAGTGGAATAAAATTTTATAATTACGAGAGTTTGCTTTAATTATATATTTGAAGAACTAGAGGTTCAGCTTTGGCATTGACAAGGAGGAGCCTGTTAATTGGCTTATTTTATCACCCAGCGCCGGCGCGTGCCGTGCGGTTTCGCTGGGGCGGTACTGGCAATGCACATGCCTGAAGGTAATGGCACCCACGGGCACGGGAGGCAGCAGGCAGCATCCCGGTGGGACGGGGCGCGGGCGCCCTCCCCGGGGAACGCCACCCCTCTCGCTTTTCCCTGGCCCTACCAGTGTCGATTAAACCGTCGTAAGCTGAGGTGCCATATGTCACCTTTTCCTACAGCCTTTTTAAAGTGCGAAGAAAGAGGCAACTGTGAGAGATGGCATTTCCACGCTCGGTACCGCAACATATGCTTTTCATGAATAAACTCAGCCTATTATAATACAGGCAGCAGGTAGCGTGACGTATTGCTGGGCTATTCCGGAGACTTGGAAAGTACAAGTGATGGCCTCCAAGCCGGCCCTTGGAAAGACGCTGCCTTCCCAGCGTGTGTTCGGGCTGGGTCCTGCCAGGGAGGACACTGATACCCTGGCTTCAGCAAGCCCCCGGCTGCAATGCCCTGCACGGCTGCAGGGTAATCGGGCTGCCCGGTGCTTGCAGCGGCTGCTGTCAGTATAACCTAGGATACCGCAGATCCAGAAATGCAGCTTAGCTCACCAATACAAACCATCTTTCCAGCTCATTTGGCTGCGGTACCTCTTCGGGCCACTAATGTACAAGATCCAGCCACTGGCTGCGGGCTCCTCGCTTGCCTAATTTCCCATTTCTCTCTTTCCTTTCTTTAAAATCCTGTTTAACGCTCCCTGGGCTCGGGAGCCACCACAGCATCCCCGGCGGCGGCCGTTCGGGCCGGCTGCCTTATGTAAGCGAGGGAGGGACTTCGCAAAACTTCCTCCGTTCTGAGGCTTATTTAATTAAAAGCCAGTTTTATGGTGCCTGTGCTAATTATAACTTTTTAGCCCAGAGGATCAAAATGAACTTGTTGCTTATAATTCTATAATTCAAATCTACTGCAATTAGTTTGCACGCTCAGAAATTTTCAAAATAATTCACCTATATAAATGTGTTTTGCTGAGATGATTTTTTCTCACTTGAACTTTTTTCGTACGTTTATATGCAAAGGAAACTGCCTGAGGATGTGTTTCTTGCAAAAAGTAGGGATGCTGAGTCTTGAAACTATTATGCTGGTGAACAGTAATAATTATCCATGTTTTTTTAATACCGCAGTGTAAGATATCCCAGGCAACTGAGCATTGCGGAAGGGGAAACCGCCCTGGGGAAACACCGAGCCATTTTCTCTGGTGAGAACGGCAGCGATTTCCCATCGGGGCGAGCTCTTGAGACTTTCATTTGGTGTTTTCCTTTGAAGTACATAGGCTGCCAAAAAGCCGGACCCCGTCTGTGATTGAAAGGGAAAGGGTGGGAAAAGCAAGAGGCCCTTAGTCCCTTGTTAATGACCTGTAGGCACTTTCCCTCTCGGGCAGCTCCGAGGATCCATGGCAGCAATAAAGATGATTTCAGGGTTTGGCCGCAAACCTTTCCGAGTAACGTACAGGATTCGGGGAGGTTTGAAGTGCTGGCTGGCAAAAGGGAGGATGGATGTTTGTGGATCACAGCCCTTCAATGCAGAGATCCTGTTGTCGGAGCGTGCAGTCCCTTTGCCACAAGGCAATGATGATTCGAAAAGACATCCGCATCCCTCCTGGCATGTACGCTACGAATTGTGGTAATTCTGTGTCATAATGAAGCCAATTAGCGCTGCAGCTCTGCCGGGAGGCCCGGGAGGGTGCACTGGGTGAGGATGTCTGCACATCCCAGGAGTGACCTGCCGGGCGCAAGCCGTGACGGTGCTGGAGCCGGAGCATAAGCCCATATTCTCGGCACCTCCCTTCCACGCTGGCACGCTGCTGCCGGAGGCCACGAACCGCAGAGTGGCGGGGATGCGGAAGGATCTTGCAAGGCAGCAGTGCATCGCCTGCCCTGGCTGTGGGTAAGTCACAGCCCCTGCGGCACGTGCCCCGGCGTAAGCACCAACCTGCCCCACGTGTGTCGAAAGAGCCATTCGTGTCCTCTGTATTGCTTAATTTGGACAGACCAGGGAAACTGAAGGGGAAAAAAAAAAGACTAGTCTAAGTTCAGAGTGGAAAAGGGCAATGCTGAATTTATTCTAGAGAGTGGAGCTGGGTCTCCTGAGTACAAGGAGCAGCTGTTTTTCCTGAATGCACAGTGAAAGATTGGGGCAAATTCTCCCAGGAGTTTTTAATTTTCTGTCCGGTGATTTCAGAGCTGTTTCCATCCCAACTCATGAGTCACGGCGGCGGGAGGCTGTGTGCATGCTGCTGCGGGGAGGCTGCCGGCAGCGCTGGCTTTCCCGGCTGCGCCCCGGCGGCACCACCGGCCCCAGCAGCTCCTTTCCCAGAGCGCGGATCGCACCTTACGGCTCCGTCTGGAGGCAGCCTGATGAGCAAAGGATGAGGAAATGTTTCCCACTGAACAGCATCCCCCCCGAGCTCCCCACCAAACACCGCGCCAAGGTGGTGGCAACCAGCTGGGCAGCCTGGGGAGACCTTGCACTGGCAGCCCTTACTCTTTCAAAATTACTTATTTTGATAAAACAGATTACTCTGGGGGAGAAAAACACTGTCTGGCCCTTTTCAGGCTGATTTGGAGTAAATCAAACACTGTTTTTTCCTTTTGCCCAGTGACTTAGGGATGCCCGGGTTGGTTTGCTGTGCGTCCTGAGCCTTTGGACGAAAGCCGAGTGCAAAGTTCTGCAATGGGTCACGCTGACCATCGGTGGGCCAGCGCTCAAAGCCAGGCACCGGCTCCCAAATACCACCTGCAGCGAGCCCAGGAGGGCGTTTCGTATACTCCCGATTTCTTATTCTGTGCTTCCAGGAGTACCTGCAACAAGCTGCTTGCTCCACTTCCACTGGGGAAGATGATATTTTTGCTTCAGTTCATTATAAATAAGCATCCAGGGAAATATTAAGTCAGGAATTAAATTCCAGCTACTTACGGGATTGACACAGGAGTACATCATCTTAGTCTGAGGGGTAAGACGACAGAAGCTTATGTAAATAGAGCAGCTTACACGTGGCTCTAGCTCCCTGCTCTGCGCGAGCGCTCCCTGAGCCCCTGGACGGGGATGCGGGGGCAGGAGGCAGCAGCCCACCCTCCCCGGGACCAGCCCGCCGGGCTCAGCCTCTCCTCGCTGGGGGCAACAGCGGTATCGGGGGATTGGGCATGAGCTGCGTCCTGCCAATGGAGGAGAGAGCAGAGGTTCGGGTCATGCCGCTTAGCCCCGTCCTTAGACGCGTCCTTCCTTACTTCTTGTGCATGAAGAGTTTGTATTCAAAGGGGGGAAACCCAGTAAATCTTGTTGAAAAGGTTGCAATCTGTTAATAAGTAAATTGCTCATTTAATTATCTTAATTATGTTTCACTGAGCTAATGTTATTGCCAATACAAAGGGAAAAAAAGGAGAAAAGAAAAAAAAATCTCCTGGATTAGCAAGGCATCGATTATGGGCAAGTGAGTAGCACGTTTCTTTTTAAAGCCTCGATTATTCTCTGTTGCACTTGTCGGGCACAGGCTGAAAGGAGCGGGATAGAAGGAAGGTCAGGCTGTTTCCCCTGCTGTGATTAGCACTGGAAACTGCCTCGTCGCTGCAGGTGCCGGGCACAGCAGCGGCTGGTTTTGCGCTTGGCTTTTCACTGGCACGGCGTTCCCTGGCTTTGAAAAATCAAGGCAAATGCAATAAAGACGGCCAAGGAGGAGTGACTGACTGCTGTGCCTCGGCACGTTTCACCAATGTGGCTACACCTACTCTTTAATTTCTCCGTGATACAGTAAACGGATGCTGTGCTGCTACCAAACATTATACACGGCGCCTGGCGTGCCGCACGGGCGCTTGCCGGCGGACGGTGACATTGCCAGTTCACTCTGCGGTTTCTCGGGGGCGATTAGACCTGCGTTTCCTCCTCCCTCAGCTGAGGATGGGGAGTCGGCAGAGCTCCGTCAGGAGATGCTCTCTCAGGTTGGTGTCCGTTCGGGGTGGCCGAACACCCACGGCTCCGTTCTCACCCTTCCTCCAGAGTTCTGCCCCGTGCAACAGTCCTGCAGGAAGATGCAACTCTTTTGGTGGCTGAGACTTGTTATGACCACGCGCTGGCTGGGATGAAAATAACTTCCAGGTTTTCAAGGTGCACAAATGTTGGTTTTCGACTGGCACAAGGTGAACAGGGAAGGGCATGGCCCCCATTCAGCCAGCTGCTGGCAGCCCTTGCAGAGCCCACGATAAAACCGCTACCAAACAGCAATGTGTTTAAGCGTATGCTTAAACGTTGTGCTAATTAGGGTTTGTGAGAACATGTGCGGTAATTACACTTTTTTGCCGTTAAAATCGCAGCTACTGTTATTGTATAAGTAGATGGAGCAAAAGCAAATATGTTTGTTTCTACCTTACCTTGTGCGTTAGAGGAGGAAGCACCAGCTGCCTTAAAAAACGTATTTATTATTCACTCAGAGCCCACTTTAAAAAAACAGGAATAAACAGCAAAGTCAAAATATTAGATTTCCACAGCAAGCCGAGGCTGCTGTAGGACTTCTTACAGTGCAGAAGCTGAGGAGCTGCACGCCGCAGAGCCGTGGCATAAAGTGAAGGGAAGAATGCTTTGAGATCAAAAGGTTCCTGTTCAGCTCGGGGTGCTTTGGCATCGAGCTGTCACGGCGCCGATTTCTGTCATTCCAAGGGTGTGGATCCGCACCCTGTGACAGAGCCAGCCACCTCCACCACTCCCATGGGAATGAAGCTTTTCTGAAACCCTCCTGTTTGCTGGCTCGTCACACCCAAAAAACTCCAGCGGCCCCTTAGATGGCTCATTTCAGCAGTAATTAGGGCACCAGGAGACGTTGCAGCACCCTGTGACCACAGCGGCCACCATTCCCCGCTGGCGAGGTGGGCGGCGTGCACGCTCAGCTGCTGCATCGCATTTACTTTGCTCGCGGGACAGGAAAGTCCTTGGCAAGATTTATGCAGCCGGTACCCGCTCGGACACGAGGCACGTCGCTGCAAGCATTACTGGAAGGGATAGCTGTGGATATTGGGCTGGAAGGAGAGCTGGCTCCCAGTGGCATGTGGATAAATTATTTAGACACTGAGCAGTCGGGCTTTTCTGAAGGATGCTTTTTCAAGGCGTAGCGGGCAAGCACTCCTGATCCCGTGATAGGCCTCGATCACACGGTTATGGCAATGGCACGTATGGTAATTGCAGGCATTTCATCTGAACGCATTTGGGCATTTTCTCCTATCAAACTGGGGCCTTTTTCAGTTTAAATGATGATAATGGGTTTTGGAGAATGAGTTATGGGCAGCGGGGAAAGCACGAGGCTCTGGAAAACCGGAGAAAAGGAGAACTTTGCCTCGCGCCAGCGCTGCGGCAGGTGATGCCACACATCGCCTCGTGCCCTCGTCCTCCCTACGCGTTTCTCCCTGCCTCTGCTTGTCCCGTTCCCGTCCTGGGGAGATGAAATAATAGATAAATAGTAAGTGCTGCGACAGGTGCTCCCAGCAGCAGGGGACCAAGTCCCAGCACCATTTCGGAACAGCAAGCCCATCTCCGCAACCCGCTCACCAGCCCGAAGTTGTCCAAACTTTCATGCTCTTCAGAGACCAATTAGCCGGGGTGGGAGGTCTGGAGCAGCCAACAGGCGCTGCCAGACAGCCGAGGCGTGCGCCGTTCCCACCACCCACCTTTCGCACGCTAGGAAGCCGAATAATCCGGTTTTCCCCAGCCCCAGACAGAACAAGCACGTCATAAATATTCATCTGCTCAAATGAAAGCATTAGCCCTTGTTTCCTCGAGTGGAACTAACTGAAAATTGATGATATTTTTCTGAAAAATGCAAGATTATGTACACAGAAGCAATTATATATAAACTTATTAATTATTTAACAACTTGTTAATGAGCGAGTTTCAGTCCCATAGCTCAGGCCGTCCCACCCGTTTGCTGCTGTGGGCGGCCGGGCAGGGGGAGCCGAGGGACCGAGGTGCATTTCACGTCTTAAGTGATGACCTTTGGACGCCAAGCTCTGGCAGGTGATGGTGGAGAGACCGGCTGCGGGGCCAGGATCCAGCGACGCAACAGACCTCTTCACCTCTAGCTCCAGATGCCTGCTCGCAGCCTGGAAGCGTTAGCTGCATTATACACTCCTGAAATTCTCATTAAACATGTATAAACAGAAATAATTTGATTTTCTAATGCAAGCAAACAATTTGCATTGATAGAAAGTGCATGTTCCTTGAGCAGTGCTAGTGTGCCGGAGCAGCCAGCACTGCCGGCTGGGCTGCCAGCGCCCGCTTCGAGCCTCCTGCAAATGGAGTTTCTCACTTTTATCGGAATTCCCAAACATCCCGAGCTCTGTTATGTGCTATCAGCGTTAACTGTTTCAAGCTGTTAGGCGTGGGAGGTCTCGGTCAAGTCCTGCTGTATCACAAGCACTCTGCAGTCACTTTGGAGGCGATAGGAACAATAGTTTATTTCAATACCTGTTGTGGTGCCGCTTTCAGAAACATTTTTTGCATCATTACAACCCCTGCCAGAATTGAGATATGTGCCTGTAAATCGGTGCATGGCCCGTGGGGATTGGGGGTGAATGGAATCCGGCAGGCCAGTTTCCTTGAGCTTGGTGGAAGATTTGTGCATAATAAAAGTAAAAACTAACAAACACTTGCAAATGCAAATAAGGGGAGGTACATTACTTATGTTAAGCAGATTATGTGCATTACTTGCAAATAGATTACTTATGTGTTAGTGGACATGGAAAGCAAAATATTTTATGTAATTTTGTACGTGGATTCCTTTACATGTAGAAATACCCCCCGCCCCAGCCCAAGCCTCCGTCATGCAGCAGCGTGAAGAATGATGATTCCGCAGCTGAGGAGCGGGACCAGCAGGAGCCAGGCCAGGGCAGGGGGTGGGTGCACCGCTGGTTTGGGAAATTAAACTCAGCTGCAGAGGAAACTGCTTTGATGGCAGACGGTGAAGCTATAAATTACCTCATCAGAGGGCAAGCTGCCTCTTAGTGCTTTCACAGCCTCTTTCTTTCTCTCTGTGTTGTTCCAGAGCAGAAAAGCCTTGCTCTTTCTCACAAAGCAAAACCAGGGAAAGATGCATTTCCCTCTGATTCCGCATTGAATTGGCGTTAGAGGAGAAAGGCAGGAATATCTCACGAAGTGAGCGATAACAGGACGGCCTCTGGGCAAACCATGTCCTTGCTTTGCAGCAGAAGAGCACCAGCTTTTCCCATTGCATGTGCTGCTCGGCCCGCCGGCGGGGACATCACAGCCCTCGGGGACGTCGCTGCCCAGCCCGGGCTGGTGTCTGGGCTGCTCCCTCGGGAAGGCAGCTTGGGAAAAGACAGGAGCAGGTCAGGAACCGGCAGAAACGGTGAGCAAGGCACGAAGTCGCAGCCAGTGGCGTGGTGGGACAGGGGGCAGGCGTTGCGGCCAGGCGCACGCTCACACCTCTGCTGGGTTTGGCTGATGCTCTATTGCAGAGGCACCAGGCGAGGCCGTCTCTGCAAGGCAGCCCCTTGCAAGGAACTGATCAATTAGTTTGCACTTTAATTCTCTTTCCTCTTCAGACAAGAGGACATTTTAAAATTAAATGTAATCTAGATTATTCAAATTCAATATAATCTGCTTCCAGATTTCAGAACCAGGATGATGGCAATGTTTTTCCCCCCATGAGCTAATTTGTTTATTCTTAAAGGAAGAGATGCAAGATCTCGTTAATGGAAGTCTGCAGAGACTGTGTTCTAATTTCGGCAAACGGGAAAGCTGTCAGGCTGTAATGTGAGCAATGGAAAAATTATTAGGGGCATTATTAGAGACACATAAACCCCATTAGCATAAATGGGGACAGATAGGCAGGGTTTCTGATGTCCCAGTGATCATTACTGGGGAAACGGGATTCCACATCAGTCAGGAAAACACATGTCCATGATTTTATTGATCATTAGGAACAACGGGAAAGCTGTCAGGCTGTAATGTGAGCAATGGAAAAATTATATTATTAGGGGCATTATTAGCATAAACCCCATTAGCATAAATGGGGACAGATAGGCAGGGTTTCTGCTGTCCCATGATCATTACATCAGTCAGGAAAACACATGTCCATGATTTTATTGATCATTAGGAACATGACGAGCAGAGTTGATGTGACTTCTTTGCATTTTAAACATTGAAACCTGCTGCGGAGGCTCGCTCAGCCCCGGCCAGGCAGGGCAGGGACTCTCCGGAGGTAGCTGCCCGCAGCCTGGTGGGTTTATTGCCACAGGCAGGCCTTTCATCCCAAACCTTCATGGTTAAAAAGTCCTTTTAAAAGCTGCTAGCAGAAGCTGTTGGCAGCAGGTATTTAGATGTCTTGGTGGAAAGACTTCCTGCAGATGTGTAGGTTTAGGGGAAATAAAAGAAGTCCTATTACGTTTTTGAATATGTATCACTGATGAGGAGTTTCATTGCATTATTCATCCTGGAAACTGTGTAAACCAAGAAAGTTAACAAGAGGGAAACTGCCGCTGTAAGCCGAGGTGTTTTAACACACAAATGATGGCTTTTATTCCTAGCGGTAGAACTGCTAGATTTTTAATTTTACACGCTATGTGCTCGGTTCGCTGTCTGTGCAGACGTGGCAGTCCTACAGCTCTGACTGGGGTCTCCCCCATTTCCATTGCTGCCAAGCAACTCTTGGATCTGTGATAATTTGATTAACCTGCCCTATTCTGCCGCATCTGTTGGAGCAGGGGAAAAGGATTCAGACATCCAGGGAATTACTTCTTTGCCTGAGCACATATGTCTCCTATGCAAAAGTCACGGAACTTTTCACAAGCAATTTCCCCACCTGGAGATCTCATTGTGGGTTTTTAAATTATAGATCATTGTCATAAACACGTGTCAACTGCTCAGGGTAGAGAAGAAAGCAATCTGTTAGACGGACAGTATGCGGTCACATCCGAGCTGACCCTGCCCACGTGGCTCCTGGATGTCAAAGCTGCGGAGGAAGCCGGGAGCCAGGGCTTGCCGGCCGTGCTCGCTGGAAGTACTGTGTGTTGCTACGTTTGATAACTGGCTGAAAAACCAAGGTGCTTGCACAAGGGCAAAGGAATTTCAGAAGTTTAAAGGTAAGCGTTGACCCCGCCGCTTGTCAGTGTGATGCTCCATAGCTCTAAAAATAGAGCATCTCCAACAGAGGAAAGATATTTTTGGAAAAGCTAGTTATTGCAGCCAATCTCGCGTCGTTACTGCAGCCCCTGCTCGGAGCCTTCCTTTAATTTCCTTCTGCACATAAATTTTATGAAATGCCAAGAAAGAGCTGGCACGTGCCCTTGCAAAGCAGCACCCTCTGTGGTGTGCATGCCTATAGCTCTAAAAATAGAGCATCTCCAACAGAGGAAAGATATTTTTGGAAAAGCTAGTTATTGCAGCCAATCTCGCGTCGTTACTGCAGCCCCTGCTCGGAGCCTTCCTTTAATTTCCTTCTGCACATAAATTTTATGAAATGCCAAGAAAGAGCTGGCACGTGCCCTTGCAAAGCAGCACCCTCTGTGGTGTGCATGCCTGTCCCCATCCCCGCTGCCCCCCGGACAAAGGGAGCCCGGAGCCCCCTCCTCCCTACACTCCCAGGGGCTCGCATCCCACCCCGGCAGAGGTGAGGCTGGGGGTCCATATCCAGCCTGACACGACGTATTGGCTGTTTGCAAGTCTTAACCAACCCCCAGACCATAAAGCATGGCTGGGGGTATCAAACCTGGCCAAATATCCATCTGTGCCTCTGCACGAGGGCTCAGAGAGCTCGGCAAACTCGCGCGGAGGTGTGGGCATGGGGGATGCAGGACGCTGCAAAGGGAAGGGGAGCGCATGGGGCAATGCTGCGTCCCCTCTCCCAGCTCGCCGTCCCCATGCAGAGGTGCCAGGCTTTCAGAAGCAAACTAATGAGCTGCTTGCAATCAGGTAGTAGGGCTGGGAAGTGGTGGGAGCCCCAAGAGATGCAATTAGTCATCACTTCACTCAAGGCACTACAGTGAAACCTGATTTGAACCATTAGAAAATCTGATCCCGTGGGTCGTGCACGTGCCTTGTAATGAACTGAAGGGAATGCCCCGGCAGTTTATTTACCGGAATCACTGCTCAAAACACGCTTTGAGAGGGACTCTAATTATAGGGAAGTGGGTAGAAATGATGAACTCCAGCTAGAAATCTGCTCAGAGGGAGCAGGCGTGCAAGGTGTATTTTTCTTTTTGTAAATGAAAAAAGAAAAATATGCTCTTGTTCTTGGCTCCCAGCAGACAGCTCACGCCAGCTCCGCCACGTCTTCCTGATAAGGATGGAAACTGCCTTGGATGTCTCTTACAAGTACTGAAATTGATAACGTTCTTCATTGGAAGTGGCATATCCAACTACTTCCCAAAAGGTGAACATTAATATTCTGATTTTCAGTTGTTAGACCCGTGCTCTGGCCTCAGAGCTGCAGAGATGGGGGAATGAGGGAGGAAAGCGCAGCTCCGGGTGGGAGCCGGGTGGTTTGGGTAGCCCAGCTCCATCCCCATGGCATCGGTGGAGGGAAACGCCTCTGGTGAGGCCTGATTCTATTGGAAAGGTTGTGCTGTGACAGCTCCTGCATCAGATCACTGTCTCAGAGCATTTTCAATGCAAGAAAAGGAGAGATAAATCTTCACAGATGCCGCCTCATTATCTATATGGCATTTAAGCATAATTTATGCCTGACGTCTCGCCGCTTCTCTGGTAGGAAATTGCATTGTTGGTTCCCCTGCCCTCAGCTTCTGCCGCAACTGTGTCAGAAATATTGAAATAAATCGATCAGACTTGAGTTCCCTGTGCATTTTTATTGCCGGTTTATCAACACGGGCAAGGCACTAAATGAGTTATGTTGGCGGGAGGAAGAGGAGGAAGGCAAAGGCGCAGTGGCCTGGCTGCCTGCACCATCGCTAAAAAGGGATTTGGGCGTCTCGGCAATCACCGCTGCCCACACTAGGGATCCGGCTGAATTCTCTGTACCTCAAGTTTCCCTTCTTTTCTTTTTTTTTAATCGCATCCTAATTAGGGAATCAGCAAAAGCTTTAAAAAAAGAAAACAAACAAAATTAATGAGTAGCATCAGGGGAGGAAAAAAAAGTGTTTTCTGGCCAAAGTCCTTGGCACGGGTCGGAAATAGCTGCTCCTCTTGGAGAGCGTTTAGTCCGCTGCGAGCTGCCAGCTGAGGAAGTCAAGTGAAAACCAAGTGCCCAGAAGCTGAGTTCGCTGCAACCTCCCTCTGCTTAGCTCATTTAGTGCCTCAGCCTTAGCAGTGGGTACTTGGATGTTTATTCCCAGACTAAATTGCTTTTGGAGCTCCGACTCATTTGTCAGTGAGAGAGAAAACAAGCTGTCGTTTGGACTAACAGCCTTCACAGCTCCTTCTCCTGGTTGGTTGTGCTCGCATCGAGGAGGCACGCAGCGAGCATCCCCAGCCAAGGGCCAACGCCATCCCCATCGCGAGTGCTGCTCAGGCTCTGTGATTGAGGCAGCTGGTGAGCAGGGGAGGGGCGGTTAGCATCTTACTGATTAAATCCTTCCGTAAAGACCCAGGCTGGCAGCCGGCCCCGTGGGTTATAGCGGGGCCGAGCATCCCCGGGGCCGGCTGCTGTGCCCCTGGGCAGCGGTTCCAGGAATCCCCCGGAGCATCCTGTGGGAGCAGCCCTGGTTCCCTCCCCGCTCCTGTGCTGTGGTGCCCGGAGCTGTTCAGTGCCAATGTTTGCCAGCACGGAGAGAAGGGCTCCTGGTGCTGGCATCCGCACGAGAGAGAGGCTGACACATGCGGAGCGGCGCATTGAAGCTGCAAACTCTTGCGGGAAAAGTTTCACATGTCTAGGAAACGTCAGAGTCGCTATCAAACCTCAGAGCTTCCCGGTTCCTCTGGGAGACCGGCTTTGCTCATGGGCTTTGCTCAAAACAAACACCACCAGGTGCTCACAGAAATGAGGAGGCTGTCTGGTACAGACTACAAGCTAAGTAAGAGTTGATAATTCTCCAGCAATTGTTTATATAGGCAGCTCCTCTTTATATATGGCATCGGGTGGCAGCTCATGGTATAAACCTCCTTCATTTGCATATCGCCCTGTACAATTTGGGGGGGTCAGTTTTCTTACCCTTATGTTTGATTCTTTCTGGCCAGTGTATATTTTGGGGTTGAATTTTTTTTTCTTGTTCTTGCTTTGGGCTTTTTTTGGCTGGTTGGCCTCTCTTACCTGCGGGGAACTGGTCCATCCATAAGCCAAGTCTTGCCTTACCTTTAGGCATCACCCACCGCTGCAGGCAGCCACGCCGCCTGGCTGCAGCCAAGTAATTGTGTGACTGCGTACGAGTAAAATACTGATCCTAGTGGGTATTTCTGGAGTTCCCAGAGTCATCAAACGTTTTCCGTGGCTTTAAGCTATCCATTGTGAAGGTTGTTGATATCGTGGGACGCTTCTGCAGCCCCATGCTCCCTTACCCATGGCAGCGTTGCCTTTCCTCCCGAGCACCGAGCAGCAAACATTTTGCTTGTAGGCTGCATGAAAAACTCATTGCAGGGGAGATTCGTAAAACCTTATCTTCATCCTCAAGATCGGCTTCACAGAGGTAGCGGGAGGTAACTCACTGATTTTTAGTGACTCTGCCATATATTGGCCTATGAAAGTCCTTACTCCGTGAAGAGTGTTCCTCGTGCACGCGTGTTCTTCTCTTTCTCCATGGACCATCCCAGCTCTCTCTCCAGAAATCAGCAAGTCATTTCTAGTCCATGGGGAACTGATGCTGGATTGCTTTTTTAGCAATGCTCCTTTTCAGTAGAACTTTCAGAATTTACCCCAAAGTTTTGGGTAGGAAGAACAACATAGTTTTCTTGCTTTGGCCTGAAGTTAGGAACCCAAACGGAGACATTTAATGCCTCACAGGGATTGTTAGAAACAAAAAAGCATTGGAAAGAAAGCATGCCATAAATCCAAGCCTTTCTGTAAGCTCTAAATCTGTTACATATTAGACCGTAGTCTTCTAAAACAAAAGTGACTGCACCAAATAGAGACTGTTATTGTTTAAATATTTCTGCTGGGAAATGCTGCATGAAGAGAAGACACAATAGCTGCCCTGACGCAGGATTTATTAGAGCAAGTTGGCACCAGTCTATTTGTAGGGAGCGGAATATGCTTGTAGAGATTATACCAGATTTACAATGATTAATAATGGATTGGACATGGCAGACTTCAAAGGGTTTGGCTCCCTTGCAGTTTAGTGGTAGGTTGAGTTGAAATAAAATTGCAGATTCGCTCCAGTGGTTCAAACAAGTTTTTTTCCTTGGAGAGTAAGGCTTTTGGCCGGACAGCACCAGCGAAGCCCCGCTTCTCATACTATCACCTCCTTTGAGCTTTGCACAAGCAGCACAGTCGACGCGGCGGCAGGCCGAGGTTGCCACCCAGCTCAGCGCGGTTCCCTGCGGACACCTGCTCGCCACCATGGCCAAACCCAGCTCCGGTGCAGCACCTGGCTGGTTGCTGCACCCCGGGAGGTGCCCCGCTCCGAGGAAGCCACTGCACCATCCGAAAATGGACCCGCAGCAGGGAGAGCCGGCTGCTGGGGAAGGGTGAAGCCCTTAATTACAGGAAAGGTTCTTCTCTGAGATGGAACGGGCAGCTCACCTACCAGGAGGATGAGCGGGGATTTTCTCGTCAGTCTGAGGGATTAAGCAAGCCAGGAAATGTAGGACATCCCTCTCGCTTGCAATGTCGTCTGTGCACACACAGACCTCGAGCTATTTTTAAAAACCTTCCAGTGTACGCTGTGGCTGTAACTTTTGGTATTAAACACTTGAAATCTGCTCCTTGCAGCAGGAGCTCCCTCTCCCACTTTGTCTGGAGGCTCCCGACCATGCTGAGGACAGCACAACAAACAAAGATCAAGACTTTTGAAATTAATAATAGTGTTATTAAATATGCATTATAATAAATATGCTCTCATTCTATCTTTGTCAGGCAATTTAGTAGTGCCCTGCATGCAGCTGCGATTGCACTCTGCCCAACCGCATCGCTTCTCTTTCCCCGTCTGCTCAAGCACTCGGATGTATGCCTGTGCGTCTTAATGTAAGATCACTCAGACGGGCTAGGAAAAGGCCAGGGCAAGTGTGAGTTGCCAAGGAGCCTCAGACAAATGTATTTCATAAGTGATAAATGCTTCAGCGTTAATCAAGCTTTATTGTATGTTATAGTTGGGAGGCATCTCGAGCTAATGAAGATGTTTTCCCTCTATCTGCCGTTATCTGGGCACCTGGAAGAACTGTGGAGGAGCTCTCATCCTGCTCCAGGCAGGGCTGATGGGATTTGCACCGGTCCCAGTTGCCATGGAGAAAGTGTTGGATGGCTTTAATACATCTCTGCGAATTTCTCCCCGGAGTTTTCCCGTGACAAGCTGGACTGGAGGTAGCGTATAAGAAGCTATAATCTTCCAACTCTATGAAAAAATGATTGATGGAATGTGAGGGGCATAAACAGCTTACTGGGGCTCTGGCAGCACGTGGCGCAGCAAGGCGGGCGGTGGGCACCGGGAGGCACCGGCCGTGGTCCCCGGGGGCTCCCCCAAGGGATGTGCCCCTAGACCGGGGCTGCACCGGGCAGCCCTGAACTGCCCCCAACCCCACTCTGCCATCCAAATCCATGTGTCACCCTCGCCCCACACCTCTAGGGCATCACCCGGATGTCCCCCCCCGGACCTTTGCTGTGCCCCTTGCGCACGGAGCAGGATGGGAACGGCGACCATCGGGCAGCCCCGTGCCGGGCTGTACCTGCATTCCCCTTCCTCATCGCCAGTCCAGACGTGTCTCTCATTACCCCTGCTTCTGTCAACAGAGCTGAGCTCCCCCATCTTCTCATTAACATTCATTCACCAGGAATTAAAGGAAAGGAAATTAAACCTCTATTTGTTTTCGCATCAATGTATTCCCATTTAAAAATCTGAATGTTTACATTTGCTTGTTTGCTTTTTAAGTTGATGAAAACATGAATGATTCATAAAAACAAAGGGAAAATAATTTCCAGCTCGGCGTGCCAAGAAGCAAGTAATTCACCTGCCCGGATAACCTGACTTTTCATTTTGGCTTTTTTCTCCCTTGATTCTTCCCATTGCCCTGTCTTTAAACTAAAAGATTATGGGACGCGGATCATGATGGAATCAAGTAAACCTGAGCTGGACGTTTTCAAGGAGAAAGGAGACGGCAGGAAAATTAGGAGGAGCAGAGAGAGAAGGGCCGGCTGTCAAAACCTGCAGAGGTTTCTGGAAACCTCAGGAACGAGACCCGGGACGGTGAGTTTGGGAGCCAGCCCTGGGGCCAGCTGGGAAGCTGGCAGTCGTTTTGTCAGTGCCATCTCCTTCCTCTTTCTTTTTGCCACCTTATTTTATTATTTTTACCCTACCCCCCACCCCTGGTGGTACTTCTAGCTGCTTTAGATTCTCTAAACACTTTCTCTTCAGCAGCTCATGGGTTTTTGAAATATGAAGCCCATCAATCAACGGTTAATGTCACCTCTGCAGCAGTTTCTGCTCCCAGGCAGCTTCTGCCAGGGCTGGGCATGACACTGCAAGGGGATGGATTTGGTGAGCAGCTGCTGCTGTAGCCAAAAATCAGCTTACCTGGCTCCTTGTTCTCTCCTCCCTTTGTTTTCCAGGGGTTTCGGTGAAATTCGCTGCGAATTCAGCCGCTCCGCTGGATGCTGCCCCAGTGCTCGGCTCAGAGGACGGTTTCCCGTGGAGTGCCGTGGAGAGGAGAGGTTGCACGGCGAAGCGTGTGCTTCAGCTGATACGCCGGGGTTACAGAGTAATTAATTAGCGAGTTTATGGTGTTTTCCCATCTGAAATGAAAAACAAAAATGATGCAGAACATGCAAGGTAATTAGGAAGCAGCAAGCTACAACACACCTTTAAACAAGAGCTCTAAAAAGCATGATGTTTGGCAGCAGATTTTTAATGTAACAGCTAATAAAGGCTCATGCCCTCGATTGCGTTCCTGGGAGCATTCATCACGCTTCACCCTTCTCTTATGCATCCAGGTAGGGCCCCAGCAACACCCAAATTTTTCATATTCTCAGTGCTTATCCATGATCGGATTTCCCATTTAAAAATCTATTAGCCAAGATGAGAAAATTGGTTCATATTTTATGTGCCTAGTTTAATTTTTTTTTCCCTTGCATTTACAACTGGCCCCTAGTGTTTCATCCACCCCCTAATGATTTATCTGTGCAAGATGTTCCACCAATTTATTAGAGTGGAGTGCATGGAGCAGGTCATGCATATTAAATGTGAAGTTTTTACTACAGTTGGTTCAATAATCTGAAAGAAAAACATTTTTTTTCCCCCCCCCTCATTTTTTACTGTGTACCAGCTGCTGCTTTTGGCAGGGCAGTTTCTCAGCCTGGCGTCCGGCGCCGCTGATGCGCTTCCCGGGGGGAGAGATGCCCGACAGGCAAAGGGCGTCCCCTCCCTGCCTGCTGCGGGAAGCAAACCTGTGCTGTGCGAGTCGACGTAACGAGGTACATAGAGACATATCACCTTTCGGGAGATGAGGCGACAGTTGATCTATATGTCTCTCCCTTGGCACTAAAAGCTGGAAATCAAGGTTTTACGCTTTTTTTCTTTTCAGCCAGGTCTGCAATGCCGGCAGCAGAGGTGTTTGCATGGCGTGCCGTTCCCCACTTTTCTACCCTCACCTAAACCCGTCTGCACGGAGGCTTTTTTCCCCCAGGTACCTTGCCTTTTGCGTGCATTTCCAAAGGCTCCTCACTTCTCCACGGGAGGCAAAGGCTCGTTTTGGGAGCCGTGACCGAGACAGCAGCTTCCCGTCTGGCCAGGCGATGGGTGGGGATGGCCAGGCTCCTGCCCGTAGCCCTGGGATGGCCAACGGCCACGCCGGGAAGGCGGCCGGAGCTATTCGGCCACGCAGCAGTATTTCCCTGTCTGGGAAACGTTGGCCTTCCCGCAGCCCCATTGGTATTCAGCAGCCGTTCAAATTTCCAATTGCACTTTTGTCACCTGTATCCGTCATCACCTGCTCTTATTGCTGGCCCGGAGAAAAGCTTTGGTTAGATGGGGGGTTGATTTAAATGATTTTGTTTAGGTTAGCATAAGCCGCTGAATGCCAGCCCGAGGCAGGGGAACCGGCATGTCCAGCACGGCTCTGCAGCCCCAACCCTGCTCCCAGCCAGGTGGGCTCTCGGCTGCGGGGTTCATTCCAACACTGCGAGCGCGATCAGGGCTAATATATTCCAGAGATAAGGCCGACTAATTAACATACAGCCAATTGCTGCTGCTCTGCTTTCCCATTTCTTTCGCTTGTCAAGCTCAGAGTCATATCACAATTGGAAATTTTTAGGAACAATAATTTTACAGGAAATACTGCGTTTCCTCTTTTTCAGCGCATGGGTTCGTGGTCCCGCCGTGGCTGATGGCGGCTGCTTGCTTCCCACCAGCACCGAAAATAGTGCGGGGGTCGTGACTGGCAGACGGCTCGGGCAATTAGCCACGGAATGGCTGGTTCCCCCTCAGAGCCAACTGAGGCAGCAGCGGAAGGGAAAGGGGAGCAAACAGACAAAATACGGTCCGAGCATCTTCTGCTGTGGGAGTCACGGCGCTGGATTCGTGGTCCACTGACCGCGGCCGCAATTAGCCACGGAATGGCTGGTTCCCCCTCAGAGCCAACTGAGGCAGCAGCAGAAGGGAAAGGGGAGCAAACAGACAAAATACGGTCCGAGCATCTTCTGCTGTGGGAGTCACGGCGCTGGATTCGTGGCCCCCTGCCACAGCGGCCGGCTGGCAGCAGTGGCACTCAGGGGAGTCCTAAATGAAATTTCTGATTATTATGGGCAGTAATGGAATCGGTTAAACAATTTTAAAGAAAGACCATTCTTTTTATCACATTTCTTAATATTTTCCCCCCATTTTCCAGCCTGTGCGTTTGAGGGCAGCACCCCCTGCAAAAAGCCAGGGGGGATTGGCATGAGAAATGGTGGCGATGCGAGCTGAGCCAAACAGACGGTGGAAGAAAAATCGTCCTCACAAAAGTGCCAGCATCAACCCTGGCAGGGAGAGAAGGAGAAAGATGGTGTCTGAAGGAGGAAAATGTAAAAGCCTCTGTGGGAATGGTACCTGTGCAGGAAATACTGCCCCAAAAGACAATGTTGGGGGATGCCAGAGGTAATGACTCTGCTTTATTAGCTTTGCGTGCACGCTCTGGGTAATGACTGATCATGTTTATACTGTTGCTTCTACAGTTTTCTCTGTATTTTGTGCTTCTATCCACTTTCTCCCTCGGTTTCCTTTCTGCCTCTCTCTCTTGCTGCTGTTATCTGTCTTTTCCTTTGATTTTAGGCTGCTCCCTCCCAAAGACGACAGGCGCGTCTGTATTCCCTGCAGCAGCAGCTTTATCTCCTGCCCCTGGTGCATCCTCACTCCTTGGGCTCTCTCGTAAACTCACCAAGTCTGCTTTGCCCACAAGGTCTGATTATCCTTCCACGTAATTCACTTATTAATAAGTTTGCCCAGGCTCGCACTGCCGGGGTTTCGGGCGCGTTTGCGAGGCTGCCTGGCCGTACGGACCTTCATGACACCTTTTGTTTGTCACTTAACTTCCAGAAATACCAAGGGGTCCCCCAGTGCACCAGCTCGGGTGCGTGGGGGAGACTTTGTGTGATGAATTTGCTGCAGGCAAAGGCTTTTTGTTTCTATCCCAGAGCTTGTGGGTGGAAAGGATTGGAGAAACAGGCTGAAATGCTGGTTTGCTCTCCCCTCTTCGTGACAGTGTGAGCGCCGGGACCGGGGCAGCGTGGCGAGGAGGAGGCAGGACCTCGTGGTGGCAAAGTTGCCGAGGATGGTGGGTGCAGAGCGGGCACCGCCAATGCAAGGGTATGCGCGTTATTATTTTGGTTCAGTGCCTGCAATCAATACGAGCTTGCTCGGGGTAATTTTTTTGTGTCTTTGGAACAGTTTATTTGGTTTCTAAAGTGCTTGTTTTCTAGAGTAATTTCTCAAGGCTTGTCCAAGCCTCTTGTCATGTCTTCACTAAGTGCATTTGAGGGCTATTTTCTAGTCCACTTTGTCATTTCTATTTTATTTTTTGGTTGGCTCTAAATTTACATTGCAGCGTAATTCTGTTTTGTTTAGCTGACTTAGGCATGAAAAGAAATGTGTTACCATCATCCAGAAACCCCTACAAGGCACTCGTCTCTCAGGCAGCCTGCTGAGCTTTATGGGTTCTGCTTTTCTCACCCCAAGCCCTTTTCCCCTGATTTCTCTTCCCCTTCATTGGGCTGAGGCAGTGCCCAGGGAGGCAGGGATGCAGGGACTTGGGGATGTGGGGATTTGGGGATGGAGGGATGCGGTGATGCCGTGTACCCACAGCCATGCCAGCCCTCCTGCCCCAAGCCCCTCTAAAATCAAGCAGTAAATTAAAGGATGGCCCACAAGCATGGGGGAGGGAAGAGAAAGCCTGATCTTTACAGATGACATTTAAGCCTGCAGAAGGCCAATGTATTTTACCCACTGTCACATTTAAAAGGCACTGAATTCATTATACCATTGAATAAATCATTTTTTTTTTTTTAAATGTATTTATCCGGAGAAGAGCCACCACTTTCCAGTCAAGAGCTCCTCCTGCTAGGACAAAAGCTTCCAGCTCAGGGGCAAACAATCCAGCTCTCTCCTCTCCTGTGACGCCCACAGCTGGTGTCCAGATCCCACGCCGCCTTTCACACAGGGATGAGGAGCCAAGGCTTTGCTTGGGGGAGCGATTGAGGGCTGACAACGCACCAAAGTGCTCACACTCCTCCACTGCCGACAGCCGAAAAGGGTTAAGTTGCTGAGATGGAGCTTGGTAAATCAGGCAGGAAAATAATCAGCTCCCGACTGAAGTGAGGAGATGCTTGATATTTTACAGCTTCTTTCATACACTTTACAGAAACTAATGGTTACACAAATAATACCTAGGGGATGATAACAGGCTATAAATAATTCAGGGTTCTCTGGCACAGAGCTGCCGTGTGCAGGTTTGAGGAGCGCACGGGCGCCTTGGGATGACTTGGGTCCCGGTCCTCCTGAAAGAGGCACGGGGGGATGGTGCCCTCTTACCGTCCCGGCATCCCTCTCGGCGGTGTCCCTGCCATTTTCCCAGCCTTTCCGGACTGGCTCAGCTTTCCTCTCTTTGCACCCGCGTCACCCCCTCCCCTGGCCGCCGTGGTGGTTATCGGCGATGCCCTTTGCTGACGGTGCCAGGAGAAGCCAGAGGTTTCCCATCCATGCTGGGACCATGCAACCGGCTCGCCAAACCCGTCACCCTCCATGCAGGTTTGTGCATAAGCTGCTTTGATGTCCACCTGACCCAAAGAAACAGACGGGTTTCTACATCTGAGCTGAGCATCTTGGGAGAGCGGCTGCCTCCTGCTAGCCATGGGTCAGGGCCAGGCGTGCGCAGGGAAACGGCTCTGCTCATCTCTGCACCAGCGTGGCAGCATTTTTCATAAGTATTTGAGGTTTTTTGAGAGCCGTTGTGCAGAATTCCCTATCTGCAGATGTAGTGGTTTCAGTTTAACTCTGCGGCTAAATATTTTGACAGCCTCTCTTCTTAAAGCCTAACACAGTGTATCATGTTGTACGGTAACAGTCCCCTTGGCTCCCTGCCGTGGCACGCTGGCACACCACGTGCTCCCCGTCACCGAAGCAGGCTGCGCCGGGCAGCCACGACCATCCTGGGGGGAAACGCTCCTGGCTCAAACCCTGAGGATGGGAAAGGGGACGAAGGAGAAAGCCGCTCCGCAGCCGGCTATCTCGAAGCGGGGATAGGCTGCCTGCCAAAAGGGGGGCTCAGCTCATCTCCCCCAAAAGATTCACAAACATCAGGTCCCCCAGCTGCCTCACTGGCTACCTTAACATTTAGCCCACGAGCTTCTTGCTCTCTTAATGGGAACATGACCAGAAAAGTTGGTGGCAGGACCCACAGCTCAATAAACAGCGACAACGAAAACCACCTACATCGCAATTTGGAAACAGGTTTTTTCTTCTCAGCCAGTTTCACGGGGAGGAATTGATCTGTCTAATCTCTTATCTGTGACTATGAAATTGTATTTCCCTCTTAATAGGCCTACAAATGTTACAGATGAATAGTTCAGGAGACACGCTGCAAACGGCAGGAATACTAAAAAGGGATGTTAGGTTTTGCTCACTTCGGGTTGCAGAAATCAGCACGCAGGAATGCCAGGATCTGCATTGGCTTTGGCCCCACTCCTCAGGGACCTGTCTCAAACCCCGACATTTGCGCCTGATTCCTGCTTAAATTGGGCTGGGGAGGTCTCTAAGAAGCTGTGTTGAGTTTAGGCATCGTGAAGCTGCCCTGTCCCCTCCTCGCCTCATGCCTCCATTGCAAAGGAAGAGGAGACAGTGGCAGACCTGACTCTTGCTCCGCTAATCCCAGTTTCCCATGTGGAAAGGTACCAAAGCCTGGTTTTCCTGCGCTGGGATGGCCACCAAGTGCCTCAGCCATTTAAGCTTCCCATCAGAGTGACAATTGCCACCTTCGAGGCAGCAAAGGGGGGGTCTCAATTTCTCCCCCGCTGTTGTCGCTGCAGCTTTGCTTTCTGCAGCTCTGTCAGCCGGGTTTCTCCACAATTTCACTTGCGAGTTTGCAGGCGCTGGCTCCATGCTTCGATACCTGGGTTGCAAAAATGTGAGCTGACAATGTCCTTTTAACCTACGCTCTCGGCCTCGTGCCTGACAGGGGCTGTCTTGCTTGGCAGCGTCTCCAGCGTGGATGTGATGTGTTGATGTGAAGTGCCCCCAGCCCTCTCCATCCCCTCCGTTTCCATCCCCAGGAGAGGTTCCTGGGACCAAACATCCAAGGTGAAGCAGAGGTGCGAAACATTCGCTCCAGCCTGGGAATTTGGGGCTGCAAGCAGCAATCCCAAAACACTGCTAAATGTTTTAGAAACAGGGGAAAAAAGTCAGCCTCCCTCCCCCCTTGCTGCTTGTAGAAACCTGCACAAGCAAGGAAAAGGAAAAACACACAAGCCCCTGCGATGAAGCTGGTTGATGAATGCATTTGGAGCGGCCAAGGCAACATTTTTGGGAGGAGATGGATGCCGTGCCCACCCCTGCACATCCCTTGTGCCTGCCCGGGGGATCGAGCCCTTTGCAGGATGCTGCTCGGCAAAGCCCCCACCTCCGTCGGGGCACTCATCGCCCAACTATCACAGTATTTAAATACGTTGGATTAATCACCTTATCGTCCGAATACAGGTGGATTAATGCAGTCGCTTAATACTCTGTTTAAGCAGCTGATTTTTAAAAAAAGCTAAATAATTGAGGGAATTACTGTAAAATTAGAAAACTTAACAGTTTATTTACTGCTTATTGTCAGAGCTGCCAGCCAAGAAAAGCCGGTAGATGCACAAAGCTAAATAATTGAGGGAATAAATTAGAAATTAGAAAACTTAACAGTTTATTTACTGCTTATTGTCAGAGCCAAGAAAAGAGAAAAGCCGGTAGATGCACACCCTGGCCGCGGAAAACAGAAATGCAAGATTTGGCATTCCTCTATCAGCCACCCTTTAGCCACCAACGAAGTGTTTACAGTGATTGCTCCTGCTGGTGTAGCCAAGTCCTGTTATCTAAATGAAACTGAAAAGGTGAGGAAATAATTTAAAAAAAAGCTGGGGCACCATTATTTTCTCTAGATAAAAATACTTCTTTGGTAAAAGTGGTATCAGTAACCTCTCATTTCATCCCCTACAGCCCATCTCTCTTCAAACAGCCCATCTGTTAATACAAATCTGGCGATCCTGTGCTTCGTTTGTCTTGACTGTGCCCCGGGCAGCTGAGCCTACTCGGAAAGCATTTGGGTTTTCAGCCCCCCGCGTTGGCTTTCATTTATCAGCTGTGGGCAAAGGCATTTTTTAACAGGTCTCTATCTTTGTTCAGTGGGAAGAGCTCCTCCACGCCACGTGGTAGCAGGAGATGCATCTGTACAGAGCTCTGCACCGGCTTTGCCGTGCCCAGCCAGCCGCCTTCCAGCTATGCCAGCAGCAGCGGTGGTCCTCGGGGGGGCTGCCGCCCCCGGGGCCCCGCCCGGGCCCGGGC
>NW_008794753.1:814344-818610 GCF_000699145.1 Aptenodytes forsteri | reverse complement strand
AGCCACCCTTTAGCCACCAACGAAGTGTTTACAGTGATTGCTCCTGCTGGTGTAGCCAAGTCCTGTTATCTAAATGAAACTGAAAAGGTGAGGAAATAATTTAAAAAAAAGCTGGGGCACCATTATTTTCTCTAGATAAAAATACTTCTTTGGTAAAAGTGGTATCAGTAACCTCTCATTTCATCCCCTACAGCCCATCTCTCTTCAAACAGCCCATCTGTTAATACAAATCTGGCGATCCTGTGCTTCGTTTGTCTTGACTGTGCCCCGGGCAGCTGAGCCTACTCGGAAAGCATTTGGGTTTTCAGCCCCCCGCGTTGGCTTTCATTTATCAGCTGTGGGCAAAGGCATTTTTTAACAGGTCTCTATCTTTGGGAAGTGGGAAGAGCTCCTCCACGCCACGTGGTAGCAGGAGATGCATCTGTACAGCACCGGCTTTGCCGTGCCCAGCCAGCCGCCTTCCAGCCATGCCAGCAGCAGCGTGGGGCCGGGGGTCCTGGGGGACGCTGCTGCTCCAGGGGCCGCGCCGGCTCGGTGCAGGCAGATGGCAGCCGAGCTGTACCTGATCCGGCACGGAGGCTGCGGGGAAGCGAGGCGTGATGCCTTGTTCCCTTTTCTTTTTTTTTTTTTTTTAATATTCCAATCACTTGTACCTCTGTTCTTGTCGCGCACGTCTGCAGATGAAAGGTGGCTGGCTGTTTGCAGGTGGCTCTGCCTGCCGAGGAGGCTCGCCTGTCGCCTCGTGCGCTGGAGACACAGCGCTCGCTGCAAAACACGACTGGGAGCGACGGCAGGAGAGCGGTCGGTGCTGTCACACAGATAAAAGCCCCGTTTCCTCGGCACAAAGGAACCGCAGCCGCTGCAAAATGATGGGGTTTATGCCGTTCATATTAGCAGGGAATGGGACAAAAAGCTGGAGAACCGCATGCTGCAGGTGGTGAAACCCTTGTACCCCCTTCTTCTCAGGCGGCAAGAAGACAGAGGTACAGAAAGGTGTTTCTTAGTGGATGCCTGCCCATGGCATGGACTTCGTTGCCCCTGGTGAGCAGATGCTGGAGCCAAGGATCCTGGTCCAGCGCTGGCCCCAGAAGCACTTTGGTCTCCCCAAAACATAGTCGTGGAGCGGGAAGGGGCTCCCGGAGCTGCGGGTGGGTCTCCTGCCCGGACCGCTGCGGCCAACACTGAGCAGGCAAGCGTGAAAATAACTCTGGCGTGGGAAGAAATGGGCTTCATCTCCTCTGTCTGTGCTTTAATATGGGAAATGTCACCTGCTCCTCCAGCTCCTCTCATAAACAGAGAATTTATCTGTCAGCAAGCTAAACCAATATAAGTTGAATAATATTTGTTGATTAATGTAGTCGATGAATTTCATATTTTCTTTAAAATATTTGCTGCATATTTCTGTAAATTATTCATCCAGTTTATAAGGCAAAGCAAATATTTGTGAATAGATATGAATTATGTGATTTATAAAAATGAAATATTCATGAGTCATTTTCATTATTCACCTCGTCCTGGAATTGCTACATAAATCTGATCAAGCAAATAGATTTGGTGAAGCTCAGCCCGAATTTACAGATATCATGGAGCTCGCTGGCTCCCACACAGCAAACCAAAGTGGATTTGGACCAAACGTTTGAATTGTGTGCTCGACTGCTGCTGCTCAGGCTGCCGTCCCGCGGCTTCGAGGAGAAGCAGGAAAGGACGCGATGGCTGAGCCCGCAGCACGCTCTGCAGCGCCTGCTGCACGCGGAAATCGGCTTTAACCTGAATTTCAGCAGAGGCAAGGGCAAGAAGAGGAGACTAATGTTTTCCTTCTCTGACAAGGACGCCAGCGCTGCCGGGAGGTTGTGCGTCGCTGCAGGGAAGGGTGCCGGGGAGAGGTGTTTCAACTCGGAGGGACAACCACAGACAGCGGGAGCATCAACCGTGCAAAATGAGTGAAAAATTGGATACAAGGCTTGCCGTTGGGTGGCTTCAAAGCCAGCACTTGCAGATGCCCTTTGCCAGCCTTCAGCGAGACGGGGTCAGCATGGGTGTGCAGTCATGAGAAGTCCCCCCAAGTCACCCCGGCTTCCCACACATCCCTCCCTGCCTGTCCGTCGTGCCCACTCTCCCACCAGCCCGCTGCTGGGCTGCTTGGGCTCCTGTATGATGCTGAGCTTCAGGAGGGAAGGTTTTGCCCTCTGATCGCTCTCACCAACTGCTGGGGAGCCATCTCTTTCTGAGAGGCGGGCTGCTCTCCCATGTGCGTCCTCCAGAACATAATCTTTGCCCCCTACCTCTTCATTAAAAGCAATTTATTTTATGAAGCACTGTCCAGAGGTGTTGCCCAAACCACTGAGCGGCGGGAGCAGTGAGAGAAGCGTCTCATGAAGGACGTGCTTGAGCGAGGGGCATTTATCTCAGCCTGTGCTTTCCAAAAACCAAAAAGCGCCTTGGCGTTGTGAAACAAGGACAAGTATGGAAAACGCTGATGGCAGAGCTGTGACTCCAAAGGATAGCCCCCAGGACGGTGGGGGACAGTAGGACCCCTGGCCACAGCTGCCTCGCGGGGACAGGGTGAGTCTGGAAACGAAGCTGGTGCCAGTCTTGGTGTTAAAAAAACCCAAAACAATAATTCTAAAAACTCAGTTAAGCAGATGCTTAACTTTTAGGACGTGAGTGATGCCTCCAACTACTCTGGGACTGTGGGTGTGCTTAAAGTTATGCGCACGCTAAGTGCTGCTTGGACCAGTGCCACCCGGTGCTCGCTGCTGCTCAGTAATGAACTCGGCTTTTTCGGAAGCTGCAAAATGAGCACTCAAAAATTCAGCTTTGGGGACTTTCATATTTTCCAAAGTGTTAAAGCGCTTTCTTTTTAAATAGCAAGCTTCCATTTAGAAAATAGACTGTTCCACAGATAGCATTATACATCTTCTGCCACTGGGGTGTTTTGCTCAACACTGCGCGGGGACATCATAAAACCCATGTGCTTAGCCAAGTGGAATTGCTGACTCTATTACCCTGGTCAGAGAAAACCGTCTGTCTTCATCCTCTCCCTTATCCATCAGGAAGGGGCCGGCGGTTCGGCGCTGTTACATACTGCGCATCCCAGATCTGCAGCCGGAGCTGATCAAGCTGAATTAAGTGGAAACTCTTTGGGGATGCAGAACCTGAGGCTGCGGCTCCTCTTGGCGTCCTGAAGAGTCAGATCGACCTGCAGGATTATTTAAATCCCCCGGAGGGAGGACGGGCAGTGTGGACCTCCCGCAGCCCTCACTCGCGCTCCCACACTGAGGTCGCAGCCATCAAAGCCAGAGCCGGCAGGGCGGGCTGCTGTTTTAATGGCATCCCAGAAAAGAGGGAGCTGTTCCTGCAGTGACTGCGGGTAGCAATTTCTCCTTGCCCTTGTGCGTGGTGGGGACAGCCGAAGGACCTAATCCCCCAGGCTAGGGGTGGGCGTGCAGGGACCCCCAGGCAGTGGGCACACCTGGGCAGCAGAGACCCCCGGGCACTGGGGACCCCCAGGCCGTGGGGCTGGCGGCCACACCGAGGAAGGACGCAGGGGCTTTGGGTCCCCGGCAGCTCCCTCTGTGCTGCTGGCATGCTCTTTTGCAGCCCCTCTCCCAAAGGTCACATTGCTGCCTGCCAGGCAGAAGCAGTGATGTTTTATTCTGGCCAAGGCAGTTCCTGAGTTTTCGCACTAAACTCCAGACTTGTTCAACCATGGGATGCCATTTTCCCCTTTGCTGGCTCTGGAATAGCCACAGAGAAGCCATTTATCAGCGCTGTGTGTGCATCCAATCTCCGGGGCCCTCCGCTTCGCCTCCTGTTATCAGCCATCTCCCTGGCACTTAATGAAGCAGCTATTTTGAGGCGACGGCCTAATGAATTTGAAAAGTTTTTGACCCTTTTATTGCAATGTCTCAAATACCAGGTATCTGGAAAATAGTTTTAATGTTGCATAGACCATTATGAGCCTATGTATTTATTCTAGGTATTCTGCTCTGAGATGTTTCAGAGTTTTGGAACAGCAGCCAGCAAACTGGAGTAGTGGGAGATTCAGCGGGTAGGGCTTTTCCTTAGAGAGATGTCTCTGTTTGCTGCCCCTTTCCCATATACCTTCTCTCCCATGCCTACCAAGCATGTCGTTTCGTCGTGAGGCTGCAGGTTAAAGCGGGCTCGTGGTCACTGCAGGCATAGCCGGCATCGGCTTTGCTGTCACACCGAGGCTGGCCGTCCCACGGCACGGCCGGCACCGAGGAGCTGGGGGCCGGGGTGGGC
>NW_008794753.1:803921-814287 GCF_000699145.1 Aptenodytes forsteri | reverse complement strand
CCCCGGCCCGGCCGGCACCGAGGAGCTGCCGGCCGGGCTGGTCCTTTCCAAAGGGCAGCTGCCCCTGAGGGGAAGGTCCCTGCCCAAAATCCGCTGCCGCTGGACTCCTGCAATCCGGCCTGAAATGAGGGGCTTGCTCCGAAGCATAAAGAAATAAAGTCTCACTGGCAGTGGAGCCCAAAGGGCAAGCAGAAGTCACCCGTGGGTGCCTTCCCCCTTAGAAAATAGGCTGCAATGTTGAACGTGGGCTAAGAGCTGGGTAAGGCGGCAGTAAGCGGTAGCTAGCCGGTCTGCAGGTCTTGCACGGGCACGCTTCGTGCCGGCACAGCAGCACCTCCAGCCCCTGGGAAGGCAGGTCTGGTGCTGGCCGCGGGGCACCAAGAAACAAAGCCTCTTTTTCCAGAATATCAGCCTTTCCATAAATACGTCTTTCCCGTCAGAGGGCACGGTGGGCTGCTAAGCTGCTTAATAGCTGCCAGCTGCACACGCGGGCGATGCAGCAGTGCCGGCAGCGGGAGAGGCAGCGCACCAGCAGCAGAGTTTCCCCGCGGGGTCCGGCCATGCCTGGGTCTACTTCTGAGCCCGTTCAAACTCTTTGCTGTAGATGTCTTTCTGTGAAGAACGTGTTCCCACAAAACGAGCTCATTTTTGGGAAGCCCTCCTCTGAACGAGGGTGTTTCTGCAGGTTTTGAGGCACCGATGAGAGCGCAAAGCCCCGGGAAAATGCTCTTGATGAAAACAGAGCAAATTCTCCTTTATCTACATGCTTGGCAGGAAAGCACATTCAGGCTGTGTGCCTCAGCGGTGTGCTGTGCAAGGGCTGGACTGCACGGTGCCTGTGTCCTGCTGCGTCCCCGTTACCCCTCTGGCTCCCGGATCCAGCCGGGAGCGCCCCACGTGCGTCTCTCCCTCCTGAGCCATATGTGGCTCCCAGACCCGGTCTTTCGGGGGATTTTGAGCCAACCTTTGCAGGTGGGTTGAAACCACGCGGGTTTTTCTGAAGCAGCAGGGAGGGGATGCGGGGAGGTACTGCTGCTGCAGCAGGGCCACCGAAGGAGGGGACTGGGCTGGAAACCCCCTGGGCACCACCTGGCCAGGGGCTGGAAGAGGTTTCTGTGCTTTGGCCTCAGCCCAGTAGCGATACACGGGTTTAGTAACAGAGAGAAATTGCACCCTTGGGCTAGTGCAGCTAGAAATACACCTGCCAATATTGGCCCATGTTTGTTTGGGGTTTTTTCCCTCCTGGCTCTACACAGTCTTGACAAAATGAAGCGCAGCACGCAGGTGAGGGATCTGAACTCAGACAGCAAACTTCATAGTGGTTTTGGATAATACAGAATTTTACACAAGGAAGTCAAGAGTTTGGTGACTTAGAAATGACCGAAGCTTTCAAGGGCAAGGCAGTAAATTGTCCCTCGTTCACAGCCCTGCTCTGGAGAGACTCAGGCGGCATCTGAAGTGCATCACTGCTCCAGGGTCAGGGGATGTCTACGGAGTTATTGCAAGCATGTCTCAATAAATACAGGATCCCAGGTTCCCAGAGGCACACCACGGACAGCGTACGGTCCCCTCGCCGGGGCTCACATGGGGAGGGGGAAATCCCAGCTGCTTTCCCGGGTGCCGCAGCCCGTCCTCCCACGCCGCTGGCTCCCTCCGTGCGCCCGGCAGGCAGGCAGGAGAGCACAAAAAGCAGCTGCCGCAGCCTCTGGTCTCAGGGATTTCTCTTTTCAAGTTTCCTCTTTTCCCCCCTCTCCTTTGTCAAACGACTTTGTTCCTTAGTCATTTATGTTTTAAAAGAAAGCCAAGATAAAAATCTCCAGTCCTCCAAGGGACATTAATTGCTGCTACTTTAGAGCATACAGGGCTGGTAATTATATTTTTTGCTCAGCAGCTGATGGACTTGGAAACCGCTTTTAACCCTGAAAAGGAAGGGAGAGGCATACCATCTCCCAGGTAAACCAAATAAAAGTAAGTGTCTTCAAGCACTGGGACAATGCCTGCGTTCTCCACGACAGCAGAAAACCCCATAGCAAGGGCTGAGAGTGGTGAAATTAAAGCCCCAAAGCAGCCCTTTGAGGACCGTGGTCTCTTCCCCTCTTCCCCTCCAGAAACGCTTCTTGCAAATCCTCCTGGACGCCCCTCGCTGCCTCCTCGCACGGGACAGTTTGTTTGTCAGCACCAGGAAACAAACGCAGGCAAAGCCATCGTTAGCTCATGGCAATATCAGCTATAATTTTAAGGTCCGTTAAATATGATTTAAATATTTTTTCACTCATTAGCAATAATTTAGAATGATTCTCTTTTTTTCAGAAACTTCAAGTATGATTGTAATAGCTTTGTAATTTTGGGCTCTATCATTAAAATTAATGATATCCTAATGCTCTATGTGCACTAGAAAAGTCTGATCAGTTTTTTCCCCCTTTATATATCATTACTAATAGAACATTTTAATGGCTGTAATTTCCAGCCCTGTAGATGGAAACCTAAAAATAGGAAGAAAGCCTATTTCATCACGCCATGCCAGCCCCTAAATAATTCAATTACATAGACCGGAATATCTGAAGCTGGGTGTGTTCCCAGCTGCAGATAACTAAAAGTACTTGATATTACTTTTAGAGCAGGGCTGGTTATTACAAGGTCTCGCCCTCCGGCCCCCACCAGGCCACTGCTGGGGCTGCCAGCATGCAACCGTCAGGGACGCCAGCGTGCAGCCGCCGGCTGCAGAGCCGCAGCAGTAGCAGCTTCCCCTGCGCGAGCCGGGGGCTGGAGGTGCTGCTGGAGTCCAGGCAGATCCTGCAGCGGGGCAGGAACAGGGCTCCAGAAATTCAGCCCAACTCAGTCCCTCAAACAGCCTTTGCTGTGTTTTCCCTGCAAGCAAAGTCTGTCTCTCCCAGCTCTCTCCCCCACCATGGGGAAGGGCAAGAGCATCACCACAACTGAAGCCTAAAGCTTCCCTAAAACCGTGCTAAGCACCTGGTTTATTACTCCCCACGGTCTTTCTCCTGCTTAGGTACTTCTAAAGCCTTCCATCATCCTGCAGACTCCTACGTACAGCTAACTTGTTTCACATCTTTACCTTGCAGAGTTTATCAGATGTATTTCTGCTATTTATTGGTTTATGCTTTGCCTCCACCAGCAAGAATTCACGATTAAATTCTCACTGTGGGATTTTTTTTTTTACTTCTTTCTTTTTCTTTGCCTAAGACAGTGAGAGATCATTCTCATGTGCTCGTGTCCAGAGCTGATATCTCCCTTTGGTGGCCAGACCCAAGTGGTGGGTGGGAGGGGAAGGACGGCGCAGGTGGTTTACAGCTTACGTGTTTTCTCACCTCGATAACACACCATTTTGCTCCAGATCCACCGTGTCGCCGCCGGTTCCTTGTGAGCAGAGCAGAGCAGAGCACGGGCTCACCGAGGCTGCGGCAGAGGTGGTGACTGTGCCGTTGCACGCTGTCGGTGCGGCGAACCCGTCAACTGCGCCTGCCGGCGGCTGCCCATCCCACCAGCCTCACCTGCGCCGCAGCTCCGTGGGCAACACATCGGCAGCCAGCAGCGAGCACTGCCAGGGAAAAAGAAAGAGAGGTCCAGGAGTTACCCCCCAGCCTCCCCTGCGCCGCAGCTCCGTGGGCAGCACATCGGCAGCCAGCAGCGAGCACTGCCAGGGAAAAAGAAAGAGAGGTCCAGGAGTTACCTATGGAGGAAAGAAAAGCAACTTTTATATGTCTTTATTAACAGCTCATGAACCAAATGCCGCAGCGAAGGACACAGCCTGGCCCACAGCAGCAGCAGTCCCACGGGGCAGCATCGCAGCTCCAGCCGCTTAGCCCCGACTGCCGGAGCCGTCGCACAGTTTGCAGTTAGGCGTGACACAAAAGGCCAAAATAATTAACTAGGTGCAGCTCATGCATCGGGAGCCTCTCCAGACACACACACACACACCCCCACACACATACCCCCGGTGCCTTGGGCAGCTGGCTGCACTTTCCCTCCTTCACCATCGCTTCGCACAGCTTTTCTCGCATCTCTCGCCGCCTGAGTTTGCAGACCCGCTCCCAGGGGCGCTCCAGGTTTGTGGGGATTTTCACTTGGCTCCAAGCAAACCAGGCACAGGCATATTGTCTGCTGCTTGTTAAATACAATGCTGAGATTTTATCTTCTTTTTTTTTCCCCCTCTTTTCTAGGTTTGCGCTGCCTGTGTGCTCCATCCCGGTGCAGCTGCGTGAGCAGCCCCAGGCCAGGGAGGACTGCACTGAGACTGAGGTTAGATGCTCACCTCTATGTTGAATATTTGTTTTACAGTAATTGCCTGCTCTGAGCTTTTCTGTTGTTCCCCCCCTGGTGCCATATCCCAAACATCACCTTGTACCACTGCGTAGGGAGGGACAGTCTGCCTCCAGAGGGGGACAGGGACCTGCTTTCCTGTGCCTGCAGTGAGTCCTCACTGGTGGAGGGATGTCAAAGGTAATTATTTAGTGGGATGGACCCAGCTTCCCTCCAAAACCCAGCAGACTGCGAAAGTTAAACCCCCTCCATAGCTGCAGGTACGTAGGCACGGCTGGCCTTGTAATGCATACAGGCAATTAAAAACTGCCTTTTTGTCTTTCCTGAAGGTCTCCTCAGGCTCGATCATCATTTACTGCCTAATAAGGAGAGCTGTTATATCTTGGCATTTCTTTTCCTGTGCTATTATCAGTGCTTGGGAGAAAAAACCAAAGCAACAGAGAAAATTAGTGCAGCCACAAGTTATTGGGCTCGAAGCAGGAATGAGTGTGGGAGCATCCCTGGACTGTGCTGCAGGAGCTGGTGACAGAACGGGATGCGCCTGCAAATGCCACATGCTGGGCAAGAGCGCATTAACCCCCCGGCCCGCTGTTAGAGCACGGCCCTTCCCTCGTCCATTAGGCAGATGAGATTCGTAGGGGTCGAAGCCTCGCCTGAGCAATGAGCGTGGAGGAACAAGCCGGAGACAATTAGGGAAATGTCAGAAATTGCAAAATTAGAGATGAAAACCCTTCCAGTGCGGATCAGCGCGAGGCAGCTGAAGTGAGGAGCGGTGCTGGGTGAGGTTATGCTCCTGGGCAGGCGAGCGAGCCCTGCGCGACGTTTCCAAGGCTGTTTCCAACCCAAACCTCGTGCCTACCCAGGCTGTTGGATTTCCCACCCTCTTCCCACAGGGAGCTGTGGGCATGGCTTGGCTGCAGCTTTTTCTGTGTGCTCGAGGTCCCTTGCAAGCCTGTGGCAGCATCAGCAGGAGACCCTGCGTCCCCTATGAGAGCCATCCCGCTGCCCGTGGGGTCACAGCATCCCCAGTTCAGCCCTTCCCAGGCAGTAAAGCTACAGTCAATTTATGCAAAATGCAGTCGGATGGAGTTCAGAGGGCTGTTAAATCAATTCGGCTGTTCTCAGGTATCCACATCAGAAGGAAAAGAGGCTCTGCCGAGAAAGAAAAATCAAGGGAGGTTGGGGAAAATTGCATTTATTTTCAGGTGGGATGAGCGAGGGCAGCTGGCGGTGGCCTCAGCCTGGCAGTATTGCATCAGGAAAATTGCATTTATTTTCAGGTGGGATGAGTGAGGGCAGCTGGCAGTATTGCATCAGATCTCCAAATCAATGTTTACCACAGGATGAGATATTTAATGTACGTTATTCCAAGGAGCTAATATTGGCCAGCTGCTAGCCGCATGTTCAGGAAAGAAAGAAAACACTTTTATTCCACCTCGTCTTTCGGTTCCCAGCGTGGCGATGCCGTAGAGCCAGTCCATGTTTTGGTTTGCCTTACGTATTCAAGTTTGGGTACCAAAGGGAATACACAATCGCCTGAAGAGCAGCATCCACAGCAGCAGGCTGTAGAATAATACATCAATTTCAAATTGGCAAGAGCAGGCCGAGTAAAACAAGGTGCCATTCCTTCCAAGACACTGATTTACAATGCATCAGCTCTGACCCCGCCGGCACTTTCCCCGTGAAAGGAAGCGATTATCTGCTTCCAGCCTTCCACTGAAACACGGTGCGAGGAATTTTACCTTCAGTATTCTGTATTTCAGTTACTCTATACAAGTGACTTGCCTGAGTTCCTAAATGATTCAGGACGTGTTTCGCTACAAAGCCACCGGCGCTCGTCCAGCCCTGCATGCCCAGCCTTGCCCCGAAGCAGGCAGGAGCAGGCAGAGAGGGTGCGGGCGCCCGGCTTTTCAGGGGGGACAAGAGGACGGATGGATCTGCTGCTCTGCTCCCAGCAGGTTACTGTACTGCTCCTTTAACCCCTCGGAGGCAAGAAGCAGAAGTCAGTAAGCAGAAGGCTTTCCACACTCTGCAACAGATCAGAAAACCACAGTATCTAAACATTTGGACTTGTTGCTGCTAACCTATTGCTGCATTAAAAGGCAATTGATGCATTAAAGATACATCTTTTAAAGGCACAGTTATCTAAAAACACCAGGGGTATCTTTTTTCATCATTTGAATGACACAGGTCTGAAAATGTGATATTCTGGCTGTTGGAGAGGAAGGATTTCTTCTTTGTTATGTTCACATTAGGATATCCTGATGCTTCTTGCCTGCCTGCCTTCGCGTCAGCTGCGCTCCTGCCCGCAGCACCCAGCCATCCCCAGACTCCTGATGTCTCTGTTGCTCCATGGCAAGGTCACAGGCTGCAATCATAGCGCAGGTAGAAGCCCAAAGCTGGGTCTTTTCAAGGCATTTTAAGAGACTTGGTCATTCGGTTCACACCAATTTGCAAGAGTACATTGCTTTCCACTTGGAAAAGTGCAAAGCGAAATATTTTGGAAAAAGCAAACTGGGTCGATGGGATAAAAAAACTATTAAAAAGAAAACCCTGGCCAAATTCCCAAGGAGCAACGTCGATTCGTTCAGCACTGGGGGCTGCAGCCCGCAGCAATGACGTTTCTACCGAGGAGCTGGGATGCCATGCTCCCTCCCTGGGCACTGCACACACGTCTCACCCAGGCCAGCGTCCCCCGGGCTGCGGCTTGTCCCATCTCCGCGCCGCCCTGCCCGCGGCCAGCAGCTGTTGGCGAGAGAATTACCCTTTGCACTTCCACCGGTGTGTAGGAAAACAGCTTAACAGCAACCGGGTTCTTCTGTGATTTATAAAGGCATTGATCTGCACATTTCTGAGAACAGGTCCTCAAGCGCTTTGCAATATTTTCCTTGTTGTGCAAGGATCAACATTTTCTTAGGAATATGAATTTATCATCACGTTTTTCCCCCTCCTTTCAGTAGTGAGAGGTTTTCCTGCCCAGCACTGGGGGAGTGCAGAGAAGAGCACATGAAATCGTGGTGTGGCCCTGCTGAGCTCCACGTGTGCTGTGAACAGCCACGGGACGGTCGAGCTGTGAGTATAATACTTTTCTACAGCGATATATTCAGCATCTGTGTTCAAAGTTGATACACTTTTCTATCTTAAAAATACTAATTGGTTTTTATCGGTTGCATCAGACTTCTACATGTGAGTACTGTTCCACTAAGCTATATGCGTGTTATAGTGCAGTAAAAGATACTAGAACATATTCAAAGCTGTATTTTGCTCTTTGGAAGCTCAATTCCCAGTGGGTTGTTCAAAAACCAGTTCTTGGGTCTACCATCTCCATGCTGGGAGCACAGCCCTGAGCCGCAGCCCCACGGAAAACTGCCACTGCAGGCACTGTGACACGGATCCAGCTGCAGATCATGTGAAGGCTCCATCTAATTGCACTCTGTTTCCTTTAACATATTCCCGGTTCTTAGCCGATGCTCTTTGAAGGACATTCCCAAGAGCAGGAGAAGGAGATGGCTGTGACCTGCAAGCAGCGGTCTCCAAGCCCGTAATGCTCGGCGTAACTCTCCAAAACTTCTTTTCTCACAACCAGAGAAAGTGTTCAGGGCAGCTATTAAAGTGTAATCAATCAGTGCCAAATAAAAGTCATCATAATATGACTAAGAGTCTGATTGCCTGTAACCAACATAATTAGATGGTGAGGATTTTCTTTCTTTTCAGTTTCTGCGAGAAGGCTAAAAGCCTCCAAAATTGGAGCTAATATCCTGTGTCTGGAGCGAGGTGAATTCACATTTGACCTATTGTTCAAATAAAAATTCTCCTCAAATCCAGCGAACCTGGTGACGACAATCACGGCAGGGGCTTTAGCACAGACCTATCCAAAGAACACTAAAAAAAAATATAATCCCTGAAATTTCTTTCTGTTTAGTATGCGTGATCAGGCAGATTTCAAGGGTGACAGGGCAGGAGAGAAGGTCTTTGTCTCGCTCATTAATCACCGCTGTACAAGCAGCCTTCGTCCCAGCATAAGTGAGCATCGCGCTGGAAGCATTTGCTAAATAAAACCATGTGTGCATCAGCAGCAAGGCAAGGGAGGGCGAGATAAACTGGGGCGGGGTGGGAGATGAGAAAGTAGGCCGTTTTTCCATATTTCCTTTCACCGCTTATCTGTCTCCTCTCAAATCCTAAATCCTCTTTCCATTTATATTGGCTTTAATGAAGTATTATACAAATTGCGTCCCGCAGCGCCACCGCCGCACCCTCGCCCGTCCGGTGCTACCTCATGTCAGCACCCCGTATGGCTGCTGCCTCCTGCCTGGGAGGTCCCGGGCTGGGACACTGAGCCTGGCACTACTTGGCTCAGCAGTGAGGGAGGTCTGCCTTGGCTGCTCCTCTCAGGCTCAGACTGAAGGGCTTTCCCTCTGTTTTCTGCAAAGAAAAAAGACTTTGCTAGGAAGCAGAGGATGAGCCTTTAAACGCGACCCCACGGTGCTGCAATGCTGCGGTCCTCTGGCCAGGCTCCAGCACACCCACATGGTGCCAGTGCTGCTGTCCCGGCTGGTCCCAGCCTGGGCGTCACGAGCATCCCGTATCAAAGTGGTCTTCTTTGCATCTCCAGTAACGCCGTACCAATTTCCTCAGGCTTGCAAAAGTAGGCCGTGTTTCCATATTTCCTGTCACCGCTTATCTGTCTCCTCTCGCTCTCCAAATCCTCTTTCCATTTATATTGGCTTTAATGAAGTATTAAAGCCAATACAAATTGCGTCCCGCAGCGCCACCGCCGCACCCTCGCCCGTCCGGTGCTACCTCATGTACCAGCACCCCGACATTGTCCAGCTGAGCCAAAGTTACAGCTCTTATCCCACATTTGCAAAGGTGAAGCACGAGGTTTTCTGCCTGGTTGGCCATATTGTCTGGCTGACGTTTAGGTGGGGTTTTTTCCTCCAGCTATTTCTTTTTTATCAGATATTTGATTTTTTTCTCCTGTCATCCTGCCTTTAAGGCAATCTGCAAAGGAAGCAAACAAATGAGGCGCTCATTATTTTGTCCTTTTTTCTTCACTCCTTGAATGTTTTATTGATCCATTTCTTCCTCACCTCATTTGTGCATGTTTTGGCATGCAGCTTGTTTGGGAAGGTTTATGGTAGGAAGGGCCAGTTCCTTTCCCTATGTAATTCTGCTCCTGGTGAAGGCGACATCGCTAGCCAGGGGCTGGCGGCGGCGGGGTGGGCTCCCTGGACCAGGTCTCCTCTTCCCAGGGCTGGGTGACGTTAGGAGCCCTGGGGGTGCTGAGCAGTCTGAGCACACAGCCCACACGGACGTCCCCTGCCTCCGCTCTGCAGGATCAGCCACCGGCTTCACCAGCTGTCCGGTCCTCTGCATTGCCCTGAAAGGTCCTCGGCATCACCCCGAAAGGTCCTTGACATCACCCTGGAAGGTCCTTGGCATCGCCCATCACGGGGCCCCGCCTGTGCCAAGCATTGCCAGGCTGCCACTGCCAGCAACCAAACCATCCAACTGATCTACTTTCCTAAGCACTGAGTAATTAAAAAAACAGAGAATGGAAGTAATTCCCACTTATGAGAAAGGACCTGCTGGAATTCATGATGGGAAGGAGGCATTCAACAGATGTGCATTAGCATAATGTGGAAATGGCGTGAAGCACGATGCTGTTTTTCTCCCCAGGCTGCTTACAGTAAGCGGAGCTGCCCTCCCCTCCGCTTCAGGTTTTCCTAGTGAAAGGGAAAGTCAGAATAAATAAACCCAAGGACCGGTGTGGCTGGAAGTCCGGGTCAAGCGAGCACCAACCTTTCTCCCAGGGCTCTCCAGCGTGGGTGCAAACCAGCTCAGCGTAAGCCAGGAGAGGTTTCCTTCGGAGGTAGGAAATGTGGGTGAGCCAAGCTGGGGTGGTGGGAGCCCTCCCCGGGGTGCCCGGCCTCCCACGAGCGGGGCCGCTCACACCGCAGGGTGGGAGCCCTCCCCGGGGTGCCTGGCCCCCCACGAGCGGGGCCGCTCACACCGCAGCCCCCCCAGCTGCTGACATTTCTCCTCGGGCTCTGGCATTTATTTTAATCCACGCTGATTTTGTATT